>NC_092150.1:76799205-76964205 GCF_045791955.1 Oncorhynchus clarkii lewisi
TTATCTCCCTCAGAGCGAGGAGATAGAAGACTCAGCCTTCCCCTTTGACATCTTCTACGCCCTGACTCAGAAGATCTGCCCTCGTACTGACATCCAGGAACTCTTCAACAGAATGTGAGTTGTCACTAGCTCTACTCCCCAGACCTCTTTTACTGTACTCTCTACCTTCAATAGCTACTCTGTTCTCCTTCAGCCTACTGTAGAAAGCTAACTGCACCCTCAATGCTAGTCACATCTAAGTGTGCAGTCAGTGTAGGAGTAACAAGGTCTGAAATCACACAACCCAGTTAAGGATGTCTTTTCATCCAGTTTTGCTCACTGGGAAGACATTTCCAGTACAATATCTACAACATTGTATTGTTGTGTATTTTCCCAGCTGTGGTTCTGATAGTAATGAGATATTTAGTAATGGCCGTTTGTTCAACTGTTGTGTTGATGGCTGTAGTGTAGACACTGTATGTGCATGACGGAGTAGAAGAAGAGTGAGAGAGAACGTGTTGTAAGTATGTTGGTGTTTGGTTGAGAGATCAACATTTATTAAACAGTCTGCAGCTTCTCTACTAATAAACTCTGCGAAACCTAACCTGCTTAAACAGTGACACATTAACACGTTTGTTTTAAACTAACTCAACAGTATTTAAATGTTCGAACTGTGGTGATTTTAACATGTTACAGAAATGTTGATAATAAAATGTAACACGGCATTGTTCTGTTTTGACCCTTTAGAAAAACCTTCTGCTTTCTAGTCACTGGCTGACTGGCTGAGAGGGTTTTTAAGAAACATAACATTTTGTTTTTCTAATTAATTCCTTTGCAGCAATGGGGACAAAAGTGATTTTTTAAACGTAGACCAGTTAGTCAGCTTTCTGAATGAAGTAAGCTCTTTATCATTCATTAACTTCTCTGTGTGACTGCTTGACCCCTACCCTCTCACCTGACACGGGGTAGAAGTTGCTCTTAGGCAATGATATAGGATCCGTTTCAGATGGCCCTCCTCAAATCCTTAAAGGAACATTTCACCATCATATTCATCATCTCCAGCACCTCCCCATCAATGTGTGAAAATGGCGTGTTTCTATGTTCTGTGTAAAAATATTACGAAGGCAATTCGGAGGCAATGCCTACTTACAATTGGTGAAAATCACACGAATAAGACAGATGTCATTGGAAACACATCTTCCTATATATTTGTTACTGTAAACATAGAAACACACCATTTTCACATATGTTGTGGTGGTGCTGGAGATGATGAATATGAAGTTGAAAAATGGGGAACAATTGGGAGATACAATGCATAACTGATCTTAGATCAGTGTCTGTAGGGGTAACTTCATCCTGCCCCTCTCAGCTGCTTTCCACCATCCCCGACCTATACTGAACAAAAATATAAACGCAACATGTAAAGTGTTGGTCCCATGTTTCATGAGCTAAAATATTAAGCACAAAAAGCTTACTTCGGCTCAAATGTTGAGCACAAATTTGTTAACATCCCTGTTAGGGAGCATTTCTCCTTTGCCAAGAAATTCCATCCACCTGACAGGTGTGGCATATCAAGAAGTCGATTAAACAGTATGATCATTACACAGGTGCACCTCGTGCTGGGGACAAAATGTGCCACTCTAAAATGTGCAGTTTTGTCACACAACACAATGCCGCAGATTTATCAAGTTTTGAGGGAGCATACAATTGGCATGCTGACTGAAGGAATGTCCAACAGAGCTGTTTCCGGAGAATTTAATGTTAATTTCTCTACCATAAGCTGCCTCCAACGTCATTTTAGAGAATTTGTCAGTACACCCCACTAGCCTCACCACAGACCACGTGTAACCACGCCAGCCCAGGACCTCCACATCCGGTTTCTTCACCTGCGGGATGGTCAGAGACCAGCCACCCAGACAGCTGATGAAACTGAGGAGTATTTCTGTCTGTAATAAAGCCCTTCTGATTGGCTGGGCCTGGCTCCCCAATTTCAGCCAAATGAAATAAATTCATTAGGCCCTAATCTATTTCACATGACTGGGCAGGGCCACAGCCATACTGTAGGCCCTCCCACTTGGGAGCCAGGCCCACCCATGGCTGTGGCTTGCCCAGTCATGTGAAATAGATTAGGGCCTTATGAATGTATATCAATTGACTGATTTCTTTATAGAAACTCAGTAACATTGTTGAAATTGTTGCATGTTTGCGTTTATATTTTTGTTCAGTATATTTCTCCCCAGCCCCGCCTACTTGTGACTGATTGTGTAACCATGGCAAACCGGGGAGGGAGGAGCTTTCTGTTTGGCCATTTTGTCTGATTTCTGTCTACTTGCTACCTGCCTGCCTTCAAGTTTCACATTTTATTGTCACGTGCACTAGCACAGTGAAATGCTTTTCTTGCTTTCTCTTTCCCAACAATACAGTGATCAATATTGGTTCCTATTCACTTTCTTTTGTGCTAGTGGTCTCTGCTTTGGCTGAAAACGTACCTGCTTCTACTTCTATCTACTGTGTGTAAGGCTTTTTCTCTGTGTGCAATGCTGAAGTGAATCCCCATTAGTACAAAGGCTGTGAATGTTACCTGCTATAGTGGCAAGTGGTGTTGTTATGATCCCTGCTGATGTGTGAATCTCTACCCTCTCTGCTTGTGAGACCACATGCATTCCCTACCTTTGGCTAACACACACCTCCAATACCCACCCCATTGCAGTAGCTCTGTACCAGTAATTGTAGCATTTTGGTTTTCATTTGAACACCCACAAATGAAAGATGTGTTTGTACCGGAGTTAGTACTATATACATTGTCACTGTATCAGTCTAAACTGTTACTCTCTGTTGTTTGCCAGCTGTGTGTGTGTTTAGTCTCTTGTTATAATGGTCCCAATCCTAACCTGACTGATGTGTGTAACAGAGGTGGTGCAGTGAGCAACACTTGCATGATGAGTAGCCTAACGCTAGCTTGAGACATGAAAGCTGCCGTTAGCTCCAGGAGTTCATTCCTAGGCATTGGCTCAGCAGGCTAAAATAGTCTGGTGCTACCTAGACAAAAACCCTGGTTCAAACTCAGTTGGTCACATGACTTGTGCACGTAAAGTTTCTTGAAAGTAAAATAAATAAATCAACAGTTTCTTGAAAGTTTTGCCAAAAGCATACATTAGTGTCCATGGTGGGATTTACACAAAGGTTTAAGTTACATTCACAATTCTCAAGTTAGGAATGGGACATATTGCCTTAGTGTGCAGTGGCATGCATGTGTACAGTATGTGCTTGTGAGTGAGACGGTGTTGTGTATCATTGCTTTCTCCAGAATCAGCGCGACCCGCGGCTAAACGAGATCCTGTTCCCCTTCTACGACCCGAAACGAGCCATGCAGATCATCGAGAAGTACGAGAGAGACCCAGACCTCAAGAAGAAAGGTGAGAGGGATGGATGTAGAGAGAGATGCAGATGTGAAGAAGAACGGTGAGAGTGGAGTGGATGGAGAGTAGGAGAAAAAGTGAGGATTCTCCAAAGCAAAATGGAATAACTAATCTATGCCTGTTCTGATAAAACCTTTTAGGCATTTAGACTCGGGGGGGGGGGGGGGGGGGCCTTGCTTGACCACACCCTCCTTCCTTGCTCCTGCCCTGCCTCTTCCACCAATGCATTTGTTTTTATGGACAGAAAAGAGCAGAAGCTCTGAGCTGTCTGATCAGGCCCATTGTCTATTGTCGTCAACCACAAACACTTGTCCTGTCTACCCTACCTGCACTCACCTGTTCTGTCTAGTCTGCCTCATTAATTACTGTTGTCATGTTCTTTTGCATAATTTAACAAGGGTGGCAATAGCAGGATACCTTTGGATTAACAATCAACATGTTTGGCACTAGATTACACCTATCTAAACATACTTTACATTGTTTGCGAAATCAGACATAATATCACTATAATCCGAGTGTTCATTTTCAAAAGTTGCTTTCATTTCAGCGCATCTAATTTGTAAACATTTCAACTGTATTAAATTATTACTTTTTTTAATTGCATAAAAAATGAACACCCATCTTTCTTCTCTTTCTGGTGATCTAAGTGTCTAGACGGTGCGATAAATCCCAGACGAAGATATAATGGAAAAACAATAAATGTGTTTGAATACCCATACTAACATACAGCGTCGCCTGTCTGCCGGAAGTTGATGCTGTTGCTATGCAACAACAAAAGACTAGCTAAACATTTTACGATTTCAATCTAAATTCAATCTGGAGTACCAGAGCATTGTCAGATTGTCCATTTGTAAATTCAATCTGGAGTACCAGAGCATTGTCAGATTGTCCATTTGTAAATTCAATCTGGAGTACCAGAGCATTGTCAGATTGTCCATTTGTAAATTCAATCTGGAGTACCAGAGCATTGTCAGATTGTCCATTTGTAAATTCAATCTGGAGTACCAGAGCATTGTCAGATTGTCCATTTGTAAATTCAATCTGGATTCGTAAATTCAATCTGGAGTACCAGAGCATTGTCAGATTGTCCATTCGTAAATTCAGAGCGTTTCGCTCTAGGACACTCTGGCCGAGGAGGAGGGTTGATCCGAGCATTCTGGCCTCAACGGCAGTCAAGCACCCAGGCTAACTGGCTAACTATTTCCAGACACAAATGAGAGAATAACTCACTAACGCCATTTATTCTCCCAATCAGAGTTGGTTAGGCAGTTTTCATGTTATCCAGAGCGCTGGTGACTGTAACTGTGTTGCTGGCAACAATTGAATTACAATTTTTTTTGCCAATGTTTAGTAACCCCGGCCATATATTCAACGGGTGTTGTGCCTTCGTAAATCCATCAGTTATTCTGCGCTCTGGTACTCAGACGAGAGGGCTCTGAAATCGGAGTAGATGGGCAGAATTAACCATGTCTATTGAGAACTCACAACCACTACACCACTTAGCTAAGAATGACGTAAATAATCAAATCAATTAACATTGGGTAGTTAGTTAGATAGCATATAGTTAATATACTGCCTGGCAAGTTCCATGTATTAGTAGCCAACTAATGTTAGGATGGTAACTAGCTAACATACCGGTACATACTGTAATGCATTACAGTAAAATGAAAGCAATTAATCCATCGAGATTTAAGTGACAAGGGGATTTTTTCACCCCTCAAACACAGGAAATAGATGGCTGAAAAAGACAGATCTTCAGCTGGTCCAGGTCATTTATGTTACATTTAGCAGACCCCCTTACACACTCTCCATCTCCCCCTCCTCCACTCCCCCAGGCCGTATGTCCAGCGATGGCTTCTGCAGGTACCTGATGTCAGATGAGAATGCCCCGGTGTTCCTGGACTGTCTGGAGCTGTACCAGGACATGGAACAGCCGCTGGCTCACTACTTCATTGCCTCCTCCCACAACACCTACCTGACCGGGAGGCAGTTTGGAGGAAAGTCCTCTGTGGAGATGTACAGACAGGTTCTGCTCTCCGGCTGCAGGTAGGTGTGGGAGGGTCAGGGTAGGGGGGGTGGGGGGTGAAATGGTGGCGGGGAGGGTATGGGGGGTTGTGTGTGTGTGTGTGTTTATATACAGTATGTCAACTGTTTTGTATGTGTATGATGTCAGGTGTGTAGAACTAGACTGCTGGGATGGAAAAGGAGAAGACCAGGAGCCTATCATCACTCATGGCAAGGCCATGTGTACTGACATCCTCTTTAAGGTACACACACACTCTCACACACACAAAACACTATTTTACACATTCAGATTTGTCTGATCATTCACACAACTTTTGTATAAATTACATATGGTAAGTCTACCCTCTTGTGTTCATAAATGGATACAGCATCTAATTGAGACCTGCAGATCCATTTGAATTTACTGTTATTGATCAGACACAGATCAGAGACTTATAGCAAGTGATATATAATGGATTCAATGTGATATATAATGGTTCTAACATCAATCCCCATGTTGTTGTTTATCCCCTCAAACAGGATGTGATCTCAGCCATCAGAGAAACAGCCTTTGTTACATCTGAGTATCCTGTGATCCTGTCATTTGAAAACCACTGCAGGTAGAATTTCTAGTGCTGAGCGATGACCTTGCTTTAATAAAACATGTTAGTTGTGCATATTATATTTGTTTAATTTGATGACTTTATTATTTCATTCCATATCATCATCTCATCTCTATAGAGCTTCTGCCTATGCTCTCTGACAAAATCACTATTTTGTAGTTCAAAGTAAATAAGGCATACTTCTATGACTGTATATTCAGGTAGAGATACCTCATGAAGCGACAGCTTCTCTGTATATCCCGTGACCATTGTGCGTTCTTCAGTCTCTTCTAGATAAACATTGCGCATTGACTTCACAGAAAAAACGTAATGAAATGGGATTTAAATCATTGAACCGACATCAGCCAATTAGTTGTTTAAAAATGATGAACTGAAATGTCAGCTAATCACAGCACTAAGGATTTCACTATGATCCAGAATGTAAAAAAAAATATTATACATGACAATATTTACAATTTATTCCATTGTGTCCGATTGAATTACATGTAACAGTGTAACTATTATGAATTTGTAATTTAATGATACATTTTTTGGGGGGGAAATGGAACTAACACTCACACTGACTTTGCTGATAACTACAGTACCAGTCAAATGTTTGGACACACCTACTCATTCCAGGGGTTTTCTTTATTTTTACTATTTTCTACATTGTAGAATAAGAGTGAAGACATCAAAACTATGGAATACATGGAATCATGTCGTAACCAAAAAGTGTTAAACAAATCAAAATAGATTTTATATTTGAGATTCTTCAAAGTAGCCACCCTTTGCCTTGATGACTGCTTTGCACACTCTTGGCATTCTCTCAACCAGCTTCATGACGTAGTCACCTGGAATGCATTTCAATTAACAGGTGTGCCTTCTTAAAAGTTAATTTGTGGAATTTCTTTCCTTAATGTGTTTGACCCAATCAATTGTGTTGTGACAAGGTAGGGGTGGAATACAGAAGATAGCCCTATTTGGTAAAAGACCAAGTCCATATTATGGCAAGAACAGCTCAAATAAGCAGAGAGAAACAACAGTCCATCATTACTTTAAGACATGAAGGTCAGTCAATACGGAAAATGTCAAGAACTTTGAACGTTTCTTCAAGTGCAGTCGCAAAAACCATCAAGTGCTATGATGAAACTGGCTCTCATGAGGACCGCCACAGGAAAGGAAGACCCAGAGTTACCTCTGCTGTGCTATGATGAAACTGGCTCTCATGAGGACAACCACAGGAAAGGAAGACCCAGAGTTACCCCTGCTGTGGTATGATGAAACTGGCTCTCATGAGGACCACCACAGGAAAGGAAGACCCAGAGTTACCTCTGCTGTGCTATGATGAAACTGGCTCTCATGAGGACAACCACAGGAAAGGAAGACCCAGAGTTACCTCTGCTGTGGTATGATGAAACTGGCTCTCATGAGGACAACCACAGGAAAGAAAGACCCAGAGTTACCTCTGCTGTGGTATGATGAAACTGGCTCTCATGAGGACCACCACAGGAATGGAAGACCCAGAGTTACCTCTGCTGTGGTATGATGAAACTGGCTCTCATGAGGACCACCACAGGAAAAGAAGACCCAGAGTTACCTCTGCTGTGGTATGATGAAACTGGCTCTCATGAGGACCACCACAGGAAAGGAAGACCCAGAGTTACCTCTGCTGTGCTATGATGAAACTGGCTCTCATGAGGACCACCACAGGAATGGAAGACCCAGAGTTACCTCTGCTGTGGTATGATGAAACTGGCTCTCATGAGGACCACCACAGGAAAGGAAGACCCAGAGTTACCTCTGCTGTGGTATGATGAAACTGGCTCTCATGAGGACCACCACAGGAAAGGAAGACCCAGAGTTACCTCTGCTGTGCTATGATGAAACTGGCTCTCATGAGGACCGCCACAGGAATGGAAGACCCAGAGTTACCTCTGCTGTGGTATGATGAAACTGGCTCTCATGAGGACCACCGCAGGAATGGAAGACCCAGAGTTACCTCTGCTGTGGTATGATGAAACTGGCTCTCATGAGGACCACCACAGGAAAAGAAGACCCAGAGTTACCTCTGCCGCAGAGGATAAGTTCATTAGAGTTACCAGCCTCAGAAATCGGCAATTAACTGCACCTCAGATTGCACCTCAGAGTTCAAATAACAGACACATCTCAACATCAACTGTTCAGAGGAGACTATGTGAAATCAGGCCTTCATGGTCAAATTGCTGCAAAGAAACCACTACTAAAGGACACCAATAAGAAGAAGAGACTTGCTTGTGCCAACACCAGAAATGGACATGAGATCGGTGGAAATGTGTCCTTTGGTCTGGAGTCCATATTGGAGATTTTTGGTTCCAACCGCCGTGTCTTTGTGATACGCGGTGTAGGTGAACAGATGATCTCCTCGTGTGTATTTCCCACCGTAAAGCATGGAGGAGGAGGTGTTATGGTGTAGGGGTGCTTTGCTGGTGACATTGTCTGTGATTTATTTAGAATTCAAGGCACACTTAACCAGCTTGTCTACCAAAGCATTCTGCAGTGATACACCATCCCTTCTGGTTTTCGCTTGGTGGAATAATCATTTGTTTTTAAATAGGACAATGACCCAAAACAAACCTCCAGGCTGTGTAAGGGCTATTTGACAAATTGAGATGGTTTGGGATGAGTTGGACCACAGAGTGAAGGAAAAGCAGCCAACAAGTGCTCAGCATATGTGGGAACTCCTTCAAGACTGTTGGAAAAGTATTCCAGGTGAAGCTGGTTGAGAGAATGCCAAGAGTGTGGAACGCTGTCATCAAGGCAATATATTTTTTATTTGTTTAACACTTTTTACTCACTACATGATTCCATATCTGTTATGTCATAGTTTTGATGTCTTCACTATTATTCTACAATGTAGAAAATAGTAAAAATTAAAAAAAACTCTTGAATGAGTAGGTGTGTCCAAACTTTTGACTGGTTTGATCCTGTGTGTTTTAGTAAACCCCAGCAGTACAAGATGGCTCGGTACTGTGAGGAGATCTTTGGAGACTACCTACTGAGGCATCCTCTCGAGGGATACACTGTGAGCCATCTACCTGCTACCACACTATACCTGTCTTTCTCCTTTCTACGGTGTCTATCTGTACCGTGTCTGATAGTTCATCATGGTTGAACATAATAAACAATATGTACAATACTGTAAATGTCTCCTTCCATTTTGTAAAAAAGGAACGTTTGTTGTTGTTGCCAGGTTGAAGCGGGTCGTCCCTTGCCTTCTCCCATCGACCTCAAACGCAAAATCCTCATCAAAAACAAACGCTTGAAACCTGAGGTGGAACAGAGTACGTATACAGTGACAGTCAACTTTATGCAAGAATAGTTTTATATCTGCAGTTACAGATGTTGCTACTGCTGGACTGTTCTCTCACTCTGTATGATGGTTTTGTTGACTACACTATGTTGACTTGTGTTGTTGTTGTTCTACAGAGCAGTTAGAGTCCTTTAAGAAGCACATGGAGGCTGGAGAGACCAACACACCAGCTATCTTACTGGGAGCAGAGACAGAGGAAGATGTGGAGAATGGTGAGTGTGTGTGTGTGTGTGTGTGTGTGTGTGTGTGTGTGTGTGTGTGTGTGTGTGTGTGTGTGTGTGTGTGTGTGTGTGTGTGTGTGTGTGTGTGTGTGTGTGTGTACACAAGGGGTCTTCTTTTGTTTCTTGTTCTGGTGTGTAGTCACTTTGGAGACTGAGATATTCACACACTTTGTATCAGTTCACTAGAGGATGTGTGTGTCTTTGTGACCATGTGTGTGTGTTGGAAGGGTAACTGTGTGTGGTGGAAGGGTAACCGTGTGTGTTGGAGGGTAACTGTGTGTGTTGGAAGGGTAACTGTGTGTGTTGGAGGGTAACTGTGTGTGTTGGAGGGTAACTGTGTGTGTTGGAAGGGTAACCGTGTGTGTTGGAGGGTAACTGTGTGTGTTGGACAGTTGTGTGTGTTGGACCCTGTGTTGGAGGGTAACTGTGTGTGTTGGAGGGTAACTGTGTGTGTTGGAGGGTAACTGTGTGTGTTGGAGGGTAACTGTGTGTGTTGGAGGGTAACTGTTTGCATTGGAGGGTAACTGTGTGTGTTGGATGGTAACTGTGTGTGTTGGATGGTAACTGTTTGCATTGGAGGGTAACTGTGTGTGTTGGATGGTAACTGTGTGTGTTGGAGGGTAACTGTGTGTGTTGGAGGGTAACTGTGTGTGTTGGATGGTAACTGTGTGTGTTGGATGGTAACTGTGTGTGTTGGAGGGTAACTGTGTGTGTTGGAGGGTAACTGTGTGTGTTGGAGGGTAACTGTGTGTGTTGGATGGTAACTGTGTGCGTTGGAGGGTAACTGTGTGCGTTGGAGGGTAACTGTGTGTGTTGGAGGGTAACTGTGTGTGTTGGATGGTAACTGTGTGTGTTGGAGGGTAACTGTTTGCATTGGAGGGTAACTGTGTGTGTTGGATGGTAACTGTGTGTGTTGGATGGTAACTGTTTGCATTGGAGGGTAACTGTGTGTGTTGGATGGTAACTGTGTGTGTTGGAGGGTAACTGTGTGTGTTGGAGGGTAACTGTGTGTGTTGGAGGGTAACTGTGTGTGTTGGAAGGGTAACTGTGTGTGGTGGAAGGGTAACCGTGTGTGTTGGATGGTAACTGTGTGTGTTGGAGGGTAACTGTGTGTGTTGGAGGGTAACTGTGTGTGTTGGATGGTAACTGTGTGTGTTGGATGGTAACTGTGTGTGTTGGATGGTAACTGTGTGTGTTGGATGGTAACCGTGTGTGTTGGAGGGTAACTGTGTGTGTTGGATGGTAACTGTGTGTGTTGGAAGGGTAACTGTGTGTGGTGGAAGGGTAACCGTGTGTGTTGGATGGTAACTGTGTGTGTTGGAGGGTAACTGTGTGTGTTGGAGGGTAACTGTGTGTGTTGGATGGTAACTGTGTGTGTTGGATGGTAACTGTGTGTGTTGGAGGGTAACTGTGTGTGTTGGATGGTAACTGTGTGTGTTGGATGGTAACTGTGTGTGTTGGATGGTAACTGTGTGTGTTGGATGGTAACTGTGTGTGTTGGAGGGTAACTGTGTGTGTTGGATGGTAACTGTGTGTGTTGGAGGGTAACTGTGTGTGTTGGATGGTAACTGTGTGTGTTGGAGGGTAACTGTGTGCGTTGGATGGTAACTGTGTGTGTTGGAGGGTAACTGTGTGTGTAGCTCTAGGTGATGTGAAGGAGGTGAACCCTGACTTGAAGATCAGTACATCAGAGGAGCCTAGTGAAGACAACAGCCTCAGCACCAGTGTCAGTGTGAAGAAAGAAGGAGAGGAGAGGGACAACAGCATAAAAAAGGTATACATTTTTTAAATGGAATTTGTGTTTTTAGGTAAGACTTAGGGCTTTATTTTAACAAACCTAAGTTGGACATGATTTGGAAATGCCCACACATGTCTATATAAGGTCCCACAATTGACAATGCATGTCAGAGTGAAAACCAAGCCATGAGGTTGAAGGAGTTGTCACTAGAACTCTGAGACAGGATTGTGTCAAGGCACAGATCTGGGGAAGGGTACCAAAAAATGGCTGCAGCATTGAAGGTCCCCAAGAACACAGTGGCTTTCATCATTCTTAAATGGAAGATGTTTGGAACCATCAAGACTCTTCCTAAAGCTGGCCACCTGGCCAAACTGAGCAATTGGGGGAGAAGGGCCTTGTTCAGGGAGGTGACCATGAACCTGATGGGAGAACCTTCCAGAAGGACAACCACCCCTGCAGCATTCCGCCAATCAGGCCTTTATGGTAGAGTTCCCAGACAGCAGCCACTTCTCAGTAAAAGGCACATGACAGCCTGCTTGGAGTTTTCCAAAATGCACCTAAAGGCCTTGGACTGTGAGAAACAAGATTATCTGGTCTGATGAAACCAAGATTGAACTCTTTGGCCTGAATACCAAATGTCACGTCTGGAGGAAACATGGCACCATCCCAACGTGGTGGCAGCATCATGCTGTGGGAGGGACTGGGAGACTCGTCCGGATCGATGAAAAGATGAACGGAGCAAAGTACAGAGAGATCCTTGATGAAAACCTGCTCAGGACCTCAGACTGGGGCAAAGGTTCACCTTCCAACAGGTCAACAACCCTAAGCACACAGCCAAGACTACGCAGGACTGGCTTTGGGACAAGTCAACAATTGAATCCATTTTAGAATAAGTCTGTAACGTAACAATGTGGAAAAAGTCAAGGAGTCTGAATACTTTCCGAATGCACGGGTGTAAACGGGTGAACTGCTGTTTCATCCGATCAGCATCCAGGACCCAAACGACCCCGTTTATAATGAACTATTGTTGTGTGTTCAGGTTGTGGAGGAGGATCCAACAGAGATGTCTGAGGCCACAGAAGCTACAGACACCACAGACATCTCAGAGGCTTCTGAGGATAACAACATCAAAAAGGTATGGGAGTTGGTTCAGCTGCTCTTTCTCTCTTTACTGGTCACAAACTATCCTTTTCTCTAAGCTCTAGCCAGTGTAAAGCTCTTTCTCTCTTTACTGGTCACAAACTATCCTTTTCTCTCCCTACTGTTGAGTGTGTAGTCTTGTTGAGTGTGTAGTCTTTTCTCTAAGCTCTAGCCAGTGTAAAGCTCTTTCTCTCTTTACTGGTCACAAACTATCCTTTTCTCTAAGCTCTAGCCAGTGTAAAGCTCTTTCTCTCTTTACTGGTCACAAACTATCCTTTTCTCTCCCTACTGTTGAGTGTGTAGTCTTTTCTCTAAGCTCTAGCCAGTGTAAAGCTCTTTCTCTCTTTACTGGTCACAAACTATCCTTTTCTCTCCCTACTGTTGAGTGTGTAGTCTTTTCTCTAAGCTCTAGCCAGTGTAAAGCTCTTTCTCTGGTCATTTATATATTGATAATGAGAGTGTTCCTAACTGACTTGGAGGTGCTTTATAACTACTGTATCTCTGTTTGTATAGTGAGGAGACTGGAAGACAACAGAGATGTGTGAGTGTAAAACAACAGTGTGTTTTCTGCTCCTGTGTAGACTGGCGAGACGACGGATGACGAGGAGGCTCTGATAGCCTCGTACACATACGTAGGAGCCACCACCAACATCCACCCCTACCTCTCTGCCATGGTCAACTACGCACAGCCAGTCAAGTTCCAGAGCTTCGACGTCGCAGAAGGTAACCTTCAACAGTAATGCTAAATGAACTGATTGAGTGAGTGTTTAGTTACGGTGATTGTTAAACTTCTAGAACTTGTACTGCAAGATGAAGCTGGTTCAGATGATTTAGTTACTTGAGCTGTCATGGTGCAACATCAAAGTTGTGGGTTGTAATGGTACACTTCTAGATGTGTCAGTTACATTAGTCGGATGCGCTCTCTCTTCTCTCTTTAATTCTTTCTCTCTCTCTCTCTTCGTCTTTCTTATTCTCTCTCTCTCTCTCCCATTTTAACTCTACTGTCTCTTCTCTCCCCAGAGAGGAACATCCACCACAACATGTCGTCATTTAATGAGTCAGTGGGTTTGGGTTATCTAAAGACCAACGCCATCGAGTTTGTCAAGTATCCTTTGGTCCAGTGTCAACACTCACACAGCATGTAAATGCACACAGACAACATAGACACGATAAACACAGTAATTCCTGACCTGTGAAGCAGTCAAGATGAGTCCATAGTCCTTTATGTTACTATTCTTCTTAATGAATTACGGCATCAAAAGTGACTGACTCCCTAGATGTTCTAGACGGCAACAGAACCAATATCCATAGTGAGTCCCTTGGACCTTTTTATCCATGCCAAACTTAGTGCAAAACCACGCCCACGGGTAACCTAGCAACATTCAACAGAACCAACATCCATAGTGAGTCCCTTGGACCTTTTTATCCATGCCAAACTTAGTGCAAAACCACGCCCACGGGTAACCTAGCAACATTCAACAGAACCAACATCCATAGTGAGTCCCTTGGACCTTTTTATCCATGCCAAACTTAGTGCAAAACCACGCCCACGGGTAACCTAGCAACATTCAACAGAACCAACATCCATAGTGAGTCCCTTGGACCTTTTTATCCATGCCAAACTTAGTGCAAAACCACGCCCACGGGAAACCTAGCAACATTCAACAGAACCAATATCCATAGTGAGTCCCTTGAACCTTTTTATCCATGCCAAACTTAGTGCAAAACCACGCCCACGGGTAACCTAGCAACATTCAACAGAACCAATATCCATAGTGAGTCCCTTGGACCTTTTTATCCATGCCAAACTTAGTGCAAAACCACGCCCACGGGTAACCTAGCAACATTCAACAGAACCAACATCCATAGTGAGTCCCTTGGACCTTTTTATCCATGCCAAACTTAGTGCAAAACCACGCCCACGGGTAACCTAGCAACATTCAACAGAACCAACATCCATAGTGAGTCCCTTGGACCTTTTTATCCATGCCAAACTTAGTGCAAAACCACGCCCACGGGTAACCTAGCAACATTCAACAGAACCAACATCCATAGTGAGTCCCTTGGACCTTTTTATCCATGCCAAACTTAGTGCAAAACCACGCCCACGGGTAACCTAGCAACATTCAACAGAACCAACATCCATAGTGAGTCCCTTGGAGCCTTTTTATCCATGCCAAACTTAGTGCAAAACCACGCCCACGGGTAACCTAGCAACATTCAACAGAACCAATATCCATAGTGAGTCCCTTGGACCTTTTTATCCATGCCAAACTTAGTGCAAAACCACGCCCACGGGTAACCTAGCAACATTCAAAGCCAAGCTGATTGGTCAGAGTTTGAATGTTCCCTGTGACAAAGTAAATGTGTGTGAGAGAGGAAGAATGCTAGAGAGGGAATCCCCTCAGAGTTTGCTCGTGCCTGCTATGCCACAAACCGCGGGAGATGCGCAGTTGCGCGGCCTCATTTGAAATGAGCTCAATGAAAGGCAAGCAACAAGTAACTCTGTAGATAGCTAACATTACATGATTGTCATTAATAGTGAATCAATGGAGCTAGCTTTGCCCATTCAGCTAGAGCTACTGTTGCTATGCAGCATGCATAGTTGCCAACGAGCACAAATATCATGTCGCTAAGTATCTCAATAGTCCTTTTGAAAACACTTAGGTAACCACACTGAGCTAACAGTAGACAACACACACTACTAGACAGCTTCAGCCCAATCGCTGTCGTAAGATACAGTTGAAGTCAGAAGTTTACATACACTCAGGTTGGAGTCATTAACTTGTTTTTCAACCACTCCACAAATTTCTTGTTAACAAACTATAGTTTTGGCAAGTCGGTTAGGACATCTACTTTGTGCATGACACAAGTAATTTTTCCAACAATTGTTTACAATTCTAGTGGGTCAGAAGTTTACATACACTAAGTTGACTGTGCCTTTAAACAGCTTGTAAAATTTCATAAAATGATGTCATGGCTTTAGAAGCTTCTGATAGGCTAATTGGCATCATTTGAGTCATTTGGAGGTGTACCTGTGGATGTATTTCAGGGCCTACCTTCAAACTCAGTGCCTCTTTGCTGGACATCATGGGAAAATCAAAAAATGGTAAACCTCCACAAGTCTGGTTCATCCTTGGGAGCAATTTCCAAACGCCTGAAGGTACCACGTTCATCTATACAAACAATAGTACGCTAGTATAAACACCATGGGACCACGCAGCTGTCATACCGCTCATGAAGGCGATGCTTTCTGTTTCCTAGAGATGAACGTACTTTGGTGCGAAAAGTGCAAATCATCCCAGAACAACAGCAAAGGACCTTGTGAAGATGCTGGAGGAAACCATTACTAAAGTATCTATATCCACAGTAAAACTAGTCCTATATCAACATAACCTGAAAGGTCACTCAGCAAGAAGAAGCCACTGCTCCAAAACCACCATAAAAAAACAGACTACGGTTTGCAACTGCACATGGGGACAAAGATTGTACTTTTTGGAGAAATGTCCTCTGGTCTGATGAAACAGAAATAGAACTGTTTGGCCATAATGACCATCGTTATGTTTGGAGGAAAAATGGGGAGGCTTGCAAGCCAAAGAACACCATCCCAACCGTGAAGCACGGGGTGGCAGCATCATGTTGTGGGGGTGCTTTGCTGCAGGAGGGACTGGTGCACTTCACAAAATAGATGGCATCATGAGGTAGGAAAATTATGTGGATATATTGAAGCAACATCTCAAGACATCAGTCAGGAAGTTAAAGCTTGGTCGCAAATGGGTCTTTCAAATGGACAATGACCCCATGCATACTTCCAAAGTTGTGGCAAAATGGCTTAAGGACAACAAAGTCAAGGTATTGGAGTGGCCATCACAAAGCCCTGACCTCAATCCTATAGAACATTTGTGGGCAGAACGGAAAAAGTGTGTGCAAGCAAGGAGGCCTACAAACCTGACTCAGTTACACCAGCTCTGTCAGGAGGAATGGGCCAAAATTCACCTAACTTATTGTGGGAAGCTTGTGGAAGGCTACCCGAAACGTTTGACCCAATTTAAATAATTTAAAGGCAATGCTACCAAATAATAATTGAGTGTATGTAAACTTCTGACCCACTGGGAATGTGATGAAAGAAATAAAAGCTGAAATAAATCATTCTCTCTACTATTATTCTGACATTTCACATTCTTAAAATTAAGTGGTGATTCTAACTGACCTAAAACAGGGATTTTTTTACTATTTGGCTAAGGTGTATGTAAACTTCCGACTTCAACTGTAGCAAAAGTTTGAACACACCTACTCATTCAAGGGTTTTTCTTTATTATTTACTAGTTTATACATTGTAGAATAATAGTGAAGACATCAATACTATGTGCATGTTGTAACCAAAAAAAGTGGTAAACAATTCAAAATATATTTATATTTGAGATTCTTCAAAGTAGCCACCCTATGCCTTGATGAAAGCGTTGCACACTTGGCATTATCTCAACCAGCTTCACCTTGAATGCTTTTTCAACAGTCTTGAAGGAGTTCCCACATATGCTGAGCACTTATTGGCTGCTTTTGCTTCACTCTGCGGTCCAACTCATCCCAAACTATCTCAACTGGTACTGTAATTCACAGATGACTTACCTCCAAAAACAATGCAACTATCCATGAAGTCGATGCTATTCATCTGGTCAGTCATTCTGACTGCAATCACTCACTAAAAAGCTACATAGTTTAATGCAACTTTATATTCAGATTTGGGAAAATACCAAAAAGGTATTGGTGGCAATGTTTTGTTTTGGTGGTGATTAGAGGTCGACCGATTATGATTTTTCAACACCGATACCGATTATTGGAGGATCAAAAAAAGCCGATACCGATTAATCGGACGATTTTTATTTATTTATTTGTAATAATGACAATTACAACAATACTGAATGAACACTTATTTTAACTTAATATAATACATCAATAAAATCAATTTAGCCTCAAGTAAATAATGAAACATGTTCAATTTGGTTTAAATAATGCAAAAACAAAGTGTTGGAGGAAGTAAAAGTGCAATATGTGCCATGTAAGAAAGCTAACGTTTAAGTTCCTTGCTCAGAACATGAGAACATATGAAAGCTGGTGGTTCCTTTTAACATGAGTCTTCAATATTCCCAGGTAAGAAGTTTTAGGTTGTAGTTAATATAGGAATTATAGGACTATTTCTCTCTATACCATTTGTATTTCATATACCTTTGACTATTGGATGTTCTTATAGGCACTTTAGTATTGCCAGTGTAACAGTATAGCTTCAGTCCCTCTCCTCGCTCCTCCCTGGGCTCGAACCAGCAACACAATGACAACAGCCACCCTCGAAGCAGCGTTACCCATGCAGAGCAAGGGGAACAACTACTAGAAGGCTCAGAGCGAGTGACGTTTGAAACGCTATTAGCGCGCTCTAACTAGCTAGCCATTTCACTTCGGTTACACCAGCCTCATCTCGGGAGTTGATAGGCTTGAAGTCATAAACAGCTCAATGCTTGACGCACAACGAAGAGCTGCTGGCAAAACGCACGAAGGTGCTGTTTGAATGAATGTTTACGCTGCTGCTGCTTCTGCCTACCACCGCTCAGTCAGATACTTAGATACTTGTATGCTTGTATGCTCAGTCAGATTATATGCAACGCAGGACACGCTAGATAATATCTAGTAATATCATCAACCATGTGTAGTTAACTAGTGATTATGATTGATTGTTTTTTTATAAGATACGTTTAATGCTAGCTAGCAACTTACCTTGGCTTACTGCATTCGTGTAACAGGCAGTCTCCTTGTGGAGTGCAGCGAGAGAGATGCAGGTCGTTATTGCGTTGGATGAGTTAACTGTAAGGTTGCAAGATTGGTTCCCCCGAGCTGACAAGGTGAAAATCTGTCGTTCTGCCCCTGAACAAGGCAGTAAACCCACCGTTCCTAGGCCGTCATTGAAAATAAGAACTGACTTGCCTAGTTAAATAAAGATTAAATGAAGGTATAAAAAAATAAAACATCGGCAAATCGGCGCCCACAAATACCGATTTCCGATTGTTATGAAAACTTGAAATTGGCCCTAATTAATCGGCCATACCGATTAATCGGTTGACCTCTAATCGTGATTCTGTCTCTTGCGTTCTTCCTTCTCTCATGCGCCTCTACTTCTCAAAAAGGAACAATTGAACTCTGAATGTTGCTAGTTTTCTAGTAGGCGCCGTTTTGCACCAAGTTTGGCATGGATAAAAAGCACGCCCCCTGGACCAGAATTTACCTAGTTGCAACAGTTGTAACTTTGCAGTTTTAGGTCACCCAGATATGAGCCCATGATAGGGCTAGACTCTGCTGGATACTAGATGTTGTTTGTTTACAGTATGCATCTGTGGAAAACTGCCCTAGTTCCTCTGGGAGAGACCGATGTGCCTTTGGAATGGGGAACACACACACATTCCAGTGGGAATGCAGGACACAAGCTGTTCCCTTCTAAAAATAGGTCTGCGGCCTGTTCGACTCGCTACACAAACACAGACAAACACACCACTGTTTCAACTTCCAGACCTCAGGTGCTGTACCATGTTATCCTACTGATCAAACATCATACCTACATACACCTCACACATGCAAGCATAGACACACACAACTTCCACATGTATGTACACACGAACAAGCGCACACACACACTCTTTCCCTCCCTCTGTCCCTGTGTTAAGTCCTGAATGTTGGCGTCCAGCTACAACAAGCGTCAGATGAGTCGGATCTATCCTAAAGGAGGCAGGGTGGACTCCAGTAATTACATGCCTCAGATCTTCTGGAACGCAGGCTGCCAGATGGTCTCCCTTAACTACCAGACCCCAGGTACTGTACTGTACTGGAACATGTTAATCAAACTGCACATACAGACTCATACATAGATTCACATGACACACACACCTCACGTAGCACTATACCACTGTTTCTCTGTAACTCTACCGTCTGAGGGTTGAGGGATTGAACACACACACACGTGCAATTATAGATTCACATGCGACACACACACACACACACATGGATAGATTCTCATGCGACACACCACACACACACACTAATAGATTCACATGTGACACACACCACACACACATATGGATGGATTCACATGTGACACACATACACTAATAGATTCACATGTGACACACACCACACACACACACTAATAGATTCACATGTGACACACACCACACACACATATGGATAGATTCACATGTGACACACACCACACACACACACTAATAGATTCACATGTGACACACACCACACACACATATGGATGGATTCACATGCGACACACACACACACACACACACACTATTAGATTCACATGCGACACACATACACTAATAGATTCACATGCGACACACACATACACTAATAGATTCACATGCGACACACATACACTAATAGATTCACATGCGACACACACATACACTAATAGATTCACATGCGACACACACATACACTAATAGATTCACATGCGACACACATACACTAATAGATTCACATGCGACACACATACACTAATAGATTCACATGCGACACACATACACTAATAGATTCACATGCGACACACATACACTAATAGATTCACATGCGACACACACATACACTAATAGATTCACATGCGACACACATACACTAATAGATTCACATGCGACACACATACACTAATAGATTCACATGCGACACACATACACTAATAGATTCACATGCGACACACATACACTAATAGATTCACATGCGACACACGCACACTAATAGATTCACATGCGACACACATACACTAATAGATTCACATGCGACACACATACACTAATAGATTCACATGCGACACACATACACTAATAGATTCACATGCGACACACATACACTAATAGATTCACATGCGACACACACATACACTAATAGATTCACATGCGACACACATACACTAATAGATTCACATGCGACACACATACACTAATAGATTCACATGCGACACACATACACTAATAGATTCACATGCGACACACGCACACTAATAGATTCACATGCGACACACATACAGACTGTACTTATTATTTGCTTCCTATTCACTATGAGTCATGTTACCCCCTACAGCACACATGCTCTCACAGACACTCTCTCTCTCTGTGTTTCTATCTCTCTCTTCCTGTCTCTCTCTCTCTCTTCCTTTCTTTCTTTCTGTCTATCTCTCTCTCTCACTCTTCCTGTCAATTTCAATTTAAGGGGCTTTATTGGCATGGGAAACATGTGTTTACGTTGCCAAAGCAAGTGAAATAGATAATAAACAAAAGTGAAATAAACAATAAAAAACTCAACAGTAAACATTACACTCACATAATTTCCAAAAGGATAAAGGCATTTCAAATGCCATATTATGTTGTAACAGTGGCTCTCTCTCGCTCTCTTCATCTGTCACACACACACACTGTGAACCCTGTAGTCAGCAGATGCTGCCCCATGTCTGAGGGTGATGGGGTTGGAACATATGGCTCCCTGTGAGTGGGCATGTGTAGGGCTGGAGGGGGTGAGGGTCGGGGGAAAGAGAGAGAGATGGAGGAGAGGAGAAGATGTAAGTAAGGTGGATGATTCCCCTCTTTTCTCTTCTCTCCCTCTGGGTTGAGCACAACAACACTGCAGAATGTGACTCTTGAATTTTTGAAGAAATCAACATGTCACAAATTAATTTAATCAACCAGAAAAATGTCATCTGTGTGTGTATGTCTATGTCTGTTGGCATAATGTGTGTGTACGCTTCAAGAAGAGTGTGTGTGTGTGCATGTGACTGTGTGTGTGTCTATGATTTCCATTGTAATAACACCTATACGGACTCTCTCTTGTCTCAGATCTGGCCATGCAGTTGAACCAGGGAAAGTATGAGTACAACGGATCCTGTGGGTTAGTGCTACTGCTCCTCTCTCCATCCCCCACCCTCCTTAGATCCCTTTATCTGCCCCTTCCTTTCCGAAAGCTCAACAATTAAAGCGTTTCACATCTCATAAGTGGTTACCAGCGGGCTCACTCTGCCACTGTCTCATTGATGGGGCTCCCCTCCTTTTATCATCTCTCTCTCCCGCTATCATGCGCTATCTCTCTCCTTTCTCTCTCTGTCTCCCCTATCTCTCCTTTCTCCCCGCCTCTTCCTCTGTCCTGGGGCTTTCACTACTAAAGTCAGATAGTTCATATGGGAGGAGATCAGTAATGACAGTAACACCCCTACGTCCTAATGCTCTTCTAATGTGACTTTCACCCGTAACTAATGTCACACACACACCCCCCCCCCCCCACACACACACACACATACCCAGGTCTTTCCTAATGCTCTTCTAATGTGACTTTCACCCTTAACTAATGTCTCACACACACACACACACACACACACACACACACACACAGCCAGGTCTCTCCTAATGCACTTCTAATGTGACTTTCACCCTTAACTAATGCCACACACACACACACACACACACACACACACACACACACACACACACACACACAGGTCTCTCCTAATGCGTCTCCTGTCCTAACTCAGCTGGCACGCACACACACACACACAAACACAGGTCTCTCCTAATGCATCTCCCGTCTTATCCCAGCTGGCACACACACAGGTCTCTCCTAATGCATCTCCCGTCCTATCCCAGCTGGCACACACACAGGTCTCTCCTAATGCATCTCCCGTCCTAACTCAGCTAGCACACACACAGGTCTCTCCTAATGCGTCTCCCATCCTAACTCAGCTGGCACACACACAGGTCTCTCCTAATGCATCTCCTGTCCTAACTCAGCTGGCACACACACACACACACACACACACACACACACACACACACACACACACACACACACACACACACAGGTCTCTCCTAATGCATCTCCCGTCCTAACTCAGCTGGCACACACACACACACACAGGTCTCTCCTAATGCGTCTCCCGTCCTAACTCAGCTGGCACACACACACACACACACAGGTCTCTCCTAATGCGTCTCCCGTTCTAACTCAGCTGGCACGCACACACACACACACAAACACAGGTCTCTCCTAATGCATCTCCCGTCTTATCCCAGCTGGCACACACACAGGTCTCTCCTAATGCATCTCCCGTCCTATCCCAGCTGGCACACACACAGGTCTCTCCTAATGCATCTCCTGTCCTAACTCAGCTAGCACACACACAGGTCTCTCCTAATGCGTCTCCCATCCTAACTCAGCTGGCACACACACAGGTCTCTCCTAATGCATCTCCTGTCCTAACTCAGCTGGCACACACACACACACACACACACACACACACACACACACACACACACACAGGTCTCTCCTAATGCATCTCCCGTCCTAACTCAGCTGGCACACACACACACACACACAGGTCTCTCCTAATGCGTCTCCCGTCCTAACTCAGCTGGCACACACACAGGTCTCTCCTAATGCGTCTCCCGTCCTAACTCAGCTGGCACACACACACACACACAGGGTAGAATCACAATCATTGTCATCATCATTTGGATTCAGGCTAATTTACTGTAAGAGTGTGAGCAGGAATATAAATGATCTAGCACTAATTATGCTTTTTGTACTGATTGATACAACCCCCAATCCATTTATCTTGATATGGAAAATAGTTATGCACCATCTCTACAACACTATTTAGATGTAATTGTTAAAAGAGCTGAAAACACTGTATAACACATGTATAAACACTATACTAGCACATTACAGAACGTGTTTAGAGCGGCAAACAGCAGTAGAAACAATAACAAAACAAACTCCCCACCCCTGTTTCGGTACAAAGCTGAGGGATGGGGAGAAATATAACCACTCTCAAATTCACAGACACAGCTGTGGATACAAGGACTGACCATCCATGATATGAAAATGATAGTTTTAACCATGTTTTGAGGCTATACAGGGTTTGTTCAAATGTACTTTGTTTACAAACATTAGAGTAAAACAAGCTTATATTTTGGGTTCTGATGGAGTATGTCAGTTGAACTAAGCTCATGAGGCATTTATAAATGATAACCTTCAAAAATCAATGGGTAAATATCATTAATGTATAAGTCCAAAAATGGATGTAGCAACTGCAGATTCCCCCTTTAAGCATAGAGTTATATTTTTGGGGGGGGCCCTACTGGGCCACCGTCCCTTCTTTCTCTTCCCAGGTATCTGTTGAAGCCAGACTTCATGCGTCGCTCAGACAGGATGTTTGACCCCTTCTCAGAGACACCTGTGGACGGGGTTATTGCTGCTACCTGCAGTGTACAGGTACGAGGTCAGGAGTTCAAAGTTCACAGCACAGAGAGGGAGATGGAGGTAGATGGGGTTTACTGTAGTGTATCTGCATATGATCACCGTATTAATAAGAAACCAAGAGAGAAAAGCAATACAGTTGAAGTTGGAAGTTTACATACACTTAGGTTGGAGTCATTAAAACTCATTTTTCAACCACTCCACAAATTTCTTGTTAACAAACTATAGTTTTGGTAAGTCGGTTAGGACATCTACTTTGTGCATGACGCATTTAATTTTTCTAACAATTGTTTACAAACAGGTTATTTGTCTTATAATTCACTGTATCACAATTCCAGTGGGTCAGAAGTTTACATACACTAAGTTGACTGTGCCTTTAAACAGCTTGGAAAATTCCAGAAAATTATGTCATGGCTTTAGAAGCTTCTGATAGGCTAATTGACATAATTTGAGTCAATTGGAGGTGTACCTGTGGATGTATTTCAAGGCCTACCTTCAAACGTAGTGCCTCTTTGCTTGACATCATGGGAAAATCAAAAGAAATCAGCCAAGACCTCAAAAATGTTTTTGTAGACCTCCGCAAGTCTGGTTCATCCTTGGGAGCAATTTCCAAACACCTGAAGGTACCACGTTCATCTGTACAAACAATAGTACACAAGTATAAACACCATGGGACCACACAGCCGTCATACCACTCAGGAAGGAGACAAGTTCTGTCTCCTAGAGATGAACGTACTTTGGTGAGAAAAGTTCAAATCAATCCCAGAACAACAGCAAAGGACCTTGTGAACATGTTGGAGGAAACAGGTACAAAAGTATCTATATCCACAGTAAAACAAGTCCCATATCGACATAACCTGAAAGGCCGCTCAGCAAAGAAGAAGTAACTGGTCCAAACACGCCATAAAAAAACAGACTACAGTTTGCAACTGCACATGGGGACAAAGATGGTACTTTTTGGAGAAATGTCCTCTGGTCTGATGAAATAGAAATATAACTGTTTGGCCATAATGACCATCGTTTGGAGGAAAAAGGGGGAGGCCTGCAAGCCGAAGAACACCATCCCAACCGTGAAGCACGGGGGTGGCAGCATCATGTTGTGGGGTGCTTTGTTGCAGGAGGGACAGGTGCTCTTCACAAAATAGATGGCATCATGAGGTAGGAGAATTATGGGGATATATTTAAGCAACATCTCAAGACCTCAGTCAGGAAGTTAAAGCTTGGTCGCAAATGGGTCTTCAAAATGGACAATGACCCCAAGCATACTTCCAAAGTTGTGGCACAATGGCTTAAGGACAACAAAGTCAAGGTATTGGAGTGACCATCACAAAGTCCTGACCTCAATCCTATAGAACATTTGTGGGCAGAACTGAAAAAGCGTGTGCGAGCAAGGAGGCCTACAAACCTGACTCAGTTACACCAGCTCTGTCAGGCGGAATGGGCCAGAAATTCACCCAACTTATTGTGGGAAGCTTGTGGAAGGCTACCCGAAACATTTGAACCAAGTTAAACAATTTAAATGCAATGCTACCGAATACTAATTGAGTGTATGTAAACTTATGACCCACTGGGAATGTGATGAAAGAAATAAAAGCTGATATAAATCCTTCTCTCTACTATTATTCTGACATTTCACATTCTTTCAATAAAGTGGTGATCCTAACTGACCTAAGACAGTGATTTTTTTACTCTGATTAAATGTCAGGAATTGTGAAAAACTGATTTGAAATGTATTTGGCTAAGGTGTATGTAAACTTCCGTCTTCAACTGTACATGCGCTGAGAAGATGGGAAACCTGAAGCTCACTTGTGTGAAGTTTACTATTTTACAACTTAATGTTAGATGGTTCCTCACCCTGAAAGTAGTCTATAGGCCAGGACAAAATGTACATCTGTGGTCCAGTTTTCTTTAAACTGCCATTACAAATTTCAGATAACTTTAGCCACCGCTAGCTAAAAATCCATGTCAGTGATGTGACCACTTCCGGCGCCGACAGAGATGGCCGCCTCGCTTCGCGTTCCTAGGAAACTATGCAGTTTTTTGTTTTTTTACGTGTTATTTCTTACATTAGTACCCCAGGTCATCTTAGGTTTCATTACATACAGTCGAGAAGAACTACTGAATATAAGATCAGCATCAACTCACCATCAGTACGACCAAGAATATGTTTTTCGCGACGCGGATCCTGTGTTCTGCCTTACAAACAGGACAACGGAGTGGATCCTATGCAGCGACCCAAAAAAACGACTCCGAAAGAGAGGGAAACGAGGCGGTCTTCTGGTCAGACTCCGGAGACGGGCACAGCGCGCACCACTCCCTAGCATTCTTCTTGCCAATGTCCAGTCTCTTGACAACAAGGTTGATGAAATCCGAGCAAGGGTAGCATTCCAGAGGGACATCAGAGACTGTAACGTTCTTTGCTTCACGGAAACGTGGCTTACTGGAGAGACGCTATCCGAAGCGGTGCAGCCAACAGGTTTCTCCACGCATCGCGCAGACAGGAAAAAACATCTTTCTGGTAAAAAGAGGGGCGGGGGCGTATGCCTTATGACTAACGTGACATGGTGCGATGAAAGAAACATACAGGAACTCAAATCCTTCTGTTCACCTGATTTAGAATTCCTCACAATCAAATGTAGACCGCATTATCTACCAAGAGAATTCTCTTCGATTATAATCACAGCCGTATATATCCCCCCCCCAAGCAGACACATCGATGGCTCTGAACGAACTTTATTTAACTCTCTGCAAACTGGAAACAATTTATCCGGAGGCTGCATTCATTGTAGCTGGGGATTTTAACAAGGCTAATCTGAAAACAAGACTCCCCAAATTTTATCAGCATATCGATTGCGCAACCAGGGGAGGAAAGACCTTGGACCATTGTTACTCTAACTTCTGCGACGCATATAAGGCCCTGCCCCGCCCCCCTTTCGGAAAAGCTGACCACGACTCCATTTTGTTGATCCCTGCCTACAGACAGAAACTAAAACAAGAGGCTCCCACGCTGAGGTCTGTCCAACGCTGGTCCGACCAAGCTGACTCCACACTCCAAGACTGCTTCCATCACGTGGACTGGGAGATGTTTCGTATTGCGTCAGATAACAACATTGACGAATACGCTGATTCGGTGTGCGAGTTCATTAGAACGTGCGTTGAAGATGTCGTTCCCATAGCAACGATTAAAACATTCCCTAACCAGAAACCGTGGATTGATGGCAGCATTCGTGTGAAACTGAAAGCGCGAACCACTGCTTTTAATCAGGGCAAGGTGTCTGGTAACATGACCGAATACAAACAGTGCAGCTATTCCCTCCGCAAGGCTATCAAACAAGCTAAGCGCCAGTACAGAGACAAAGTAGAATCTCAATTCAACGGCTCAGACACAAGAGGCATGTGGCAGGGTCTACAGTCAATCACGGACTACAGGAAGAAACCCAGCCCAGTCACGGACCAGGATGTCTTGCTCCCAGGCAGACTAAATAACTTTTTTGCCCGCTTTGAGGACAATACAGTGCCACTGACACGGCCTGCAACGAAAACATGCGGTCTCTCCTTCACTGCAGCCGAGGTGAGTAAGACATTTAAACGTGTTAACCCTCGCAAGGCTGCAGGCCCAGATGGCATCCCCAGCCGCGCCCTCAGAGCATGCGCAGACCAGCTGGCCGGTGTGTTTACGGACATATTCAATCAATCCCTATACCAGTCTGCTGTTCCCACATGCTTCAAGAGGGCCACCATTGTTCCTGTTCCCAAGAAAGCTAAGGTAACTGAGCTAAATGACTACCGCCCCGTAGCACTCACATCCGTCATCATGAAGTGCTTTGAGAGACTAGTCAAGGACCATATCACCTCCACCCTACCTGACACCCTAGACCCACTCCAATTTGCTTACCGCCCAAATAGGTCCACAGACGATGCAATCTCAACCACACTGCACACTGCCCTAACCCATCTGGACAAGAGGAATACCTATGTGAGAATGCTGTTCATCGACTACAGCTCGGCATTCAACACCATAGTACCCTCCAAGCTCGTCATCAAGCTCGAGACCCTGGGTCTCGACCCCGCCCTGTGCAACTGGGTACTGGACTTCCTGACGGGCCGCCCCCAGGTGGTGAGGGTAGGCAACAACATCTCCTCCCCGCTGATCCTCAACACTGGGGCCCCACAAGGTTGCGTTCTGAGCCCTCTCCTGTACTCCCTGTTCACCCACGACTGCGTGGCCACGCACGCCTCCAACTCAATCATCAAGTTTGCGGACGACACAACAGTGGTAGGCTTGATTACCAACAACGATGAGACGGCCTACAGGGAGGAGGTGAGGGCCCTCGGAGTGTGGTGTCAGGAAAACAACCTCACACTCAACGTCAACAAAACTAAGGAGATGATTGTGGACTTCAGGAAACAGCAGAGGGAACACCCCCCTATCCACATCGATGGAACAGTAGTGGAGAGGGTAGCAAGTTTTAAGTTCCTCGGCATACACATCACAGACAAACTGAATTGGTCCACTCACACAGACAGCATCGTGAAGAAGGCGCAGCAGCGCCTCTTCAACCTCAGGAGGCTGAAGAAATTCGGCTTGTCACCAAAAGCACTCACAAACTTCTACAGATGCACAATCGAGAGCATCCTGGCGGGCTGTATCACCGCCTGGTATGGCAACTGCACCGCCCTCAACCGTAAGGCTCTCCAGAGGGTAGTGAGGTCTGCACAACGCATCACCGGGGGCAAACTACCTGCCCTCCAGGACACCTACACCACCCGATGTCACAGGAAGGCCATAAAGATCATCAAGGACATCAACCACCCGAGCCACTGCCTGTTCACCCCGCTATCATCCAGAAGGCGAGGTCAGTACAGGTGCATCAAAGCTGGGACCGAGAGACTGAAAAACAGCTTCTATCTCAAGGCCATCAGACTGTTAAACAGCCACCACTAACACTGAGTGGCTGCTGCCAACACACTGACACTGACTCAACTCCAGCCACTTTAATAATGGGAATTGATGGGAAATGATGTAAATATATCACTAGCCACTTTAAACAATGCTACCTTATATAAATGTTACTTACCCTACATTATTCATCTCATATGCATACGTATATACTGTACTCTATATCATCGATGGTATCCTTATGTAATACATGTATCACTAGCCACTTTATACTATACTATGCCACTTTGTTTACATACTCATCTCATTTGTACATACTGTACCCGATACCATCTACTGTATCTTGCCTATGCTGCTCTGTACCATCACTCATTCATATATCCTTATGTACATATTCTTTATCCCCTTACACTGTGTACAAGACAGTAGTTTTGGAATTGTTAGTTAGATTACTTGTTATTACTGCATTGTCGGAACTAGAAGCACAAGCATTTCGCTACACTCGCATTAACATCTGCTAACCATGTGTATGTGACAAATAAAATTTGATTTGATTTGATTTGATTTGATTTGACCATATTACAAAAAATGATGTCCAATCATTTGGCCATTTTCAAAAAAGTTGTGTTATATTGTATTTAATTGTTGTTTGACTTTATGTATATGTTCTCAGGTGTTTTCTGGTCAGTTCCTGTCTGATAAGAAGATTGGGACCTACGTAGAGGTGGACATGTATGGGTTGCCCACGGATACCATCCGCAAAGAGTTCCGCACCCGCATGGTGATGAACAACGGCCTGAACCCCGCCTACAACGAAGAACCTTTCGTCTTCAGGAAGGTACAGAGGAGAGGAGAGAGGGAGGGATGGAAGGAGGAGAGGAGATATATGTAGATGGGAGGGAGGAGGAGAGAGGGATGGGATAGTATATGATATGAAGGGAATAGGAGAGAGGAATGGAAGAGCGGGAGAGGTATTAGACAGGAGAGACTGAAGAAATGGCTGAATGTAGAGAAGAAGACAGGAGAAGAAAATGTAGGAGAGGAGAACACTAGAAAGGTATAGGAAATGGAATAGAAAAGAATGGAAGGGAAATGGAACAGTTCATACCATGCTGCATTAGTTGTTTACTGGTAGGTATTGGAGTTTAACAGCTTAGGGAGTAGCAAAGGGAGGGAGGGGTGAGTTGGAGGGGATTGGGAGGGAATTGATGTCCCTGTGGTACTTAGAACTACTCAGTGTGTCTGCAGAGAAAGAGAGGAGAGGGGGAGAAGGCATAGAGGGAAGAGCGGAGAGGAGAGGGGGAGAAGGCATAGAGGGAAGAGCGGAGAGGAGAGGGGGAGAAGGCATGGAGGGAAGAGCAGAGAGGAGAGGGGGAGACGGCATGGAGGGAAGAGAGGAGAGGAGAGGGGGAGAAGGCATGGAGGGAAGAGCGGAGAGGAGAGGGGGAGACGGCATGGAGGGAAGAGAGGAGAGGGGGAGACGGCATGGAGGGAAGAGAGGAGAGGAGAGGGGGAGAAGGCATGGAGGGAAGAGCGGAGAGGAGAGGGGGAGAAGGCATGGAGGGAAGAGCGGAGAGGAGAGGGGGAGAAGGCATGGAATGAAGAGCGGAGAGGAGAGGGGGAGACGGCATGGAGGGAAGAGAGGAGAGGAGAGGGGGAGAAGGCATGGAGGGAAGAGCGGAGAGGAGAGGGGGAGACGGCATGGAGGGAAGAGCGGAGAGGAGAGGGGGAGAAGGCATGGAGGGAAGAGCGGAGAGGGGAGGGGGAGAAGGCATGGAGGGAAGAGCGGAGAGGAGAGGGGGAGACGGCATGGAGGGAAGAGCGGAGAGGAGAGGGGGAGAAGGCATGGAGGGAAAAGCGGAGAGGAGAGGGGGAGAAGGCATGGAGGGAAGAGCGGAGAGGAGAGGGGGAGAAGGCATGGAGGGAAAAGCGGAGAGGAGAGGGGGAGAAGGCATGGAGGGAAGAGCGGAGAGGAGAGGGGGAGAAGGCATCGTGGGAAGAGCGGAGAGGAGAGGGGGAGAGGGCATGGAGGGAAGAGCGGAGAGGAGAGGGGGAGACGGCATGGAGGGAAGAGCGGAGAGGAGAGGGGGAGAAGGCATGGAGGGAAGAGCGGAGAGGAGAGGGGGAGACGGCATGGAGGGAAGAACGGAGAGGAGAGGGGGAGAAGGCATGGACGGAAGAGCGGAGAGGAGAGGGGGAGAAGGCATGGAGGGAAGAGCGGAGAGGAGAGGGGGAGAAGGCATGGAGGGAAGAGGGGAGAGGAGAGGGGGAGAAGGCATGGAGGGAAGAGGGGAGAGGAGAGGGGGAGAAGGCATGGAGGGAAGAGCGGAGAGGAGAGGGGGAGACGGCATGGAGGGAAGAGCGGAGAGGAGAGGGGGAGAAGGCATGGAGGGAAGAGCGGAGAGGAGAGGGGGAGACGGCATGGAGGGAAGAGCGGAGAGGAGAGGGGGAGAAGGCATGGAGGGAAAAGCGGAGAGGAGAGGGGGAGAAGGCATGGAGGGAAGAGCGGAGAGGAGAGGGGGAGACGGCATGGAGGGAAGAGCGGAGAGGAGAGGGGGAGAAGGCATAGTGGGAAGAGCGGAGAGGAGAGGGGGAGAAGGCATGGAGGGAAGAGCGGAGAGGAGAGGGGGAGACGGCATGGAGGGAAGAGCGGAGGGGAGAGGGGGAGACAGCATGGAGGGAAGAGCGGAGAGGAGAGGGGGAGAAGGCATGGAGGGAAGAGCGGAGAGGAGAGGGGGAGAAGGCATAGTGGGAAGAGCGGAGAGGAGAGGGGGAGAAGGCATGGAGGGAAGAGCGGAGAGGAGAGGGGGAGACGGCATGGAGGGAAGAGCGGAGAGGAGAGGGGGAGACAGCATGGAGGGAAGAGCGGAGAGGAGAGGGGGAGAAGGCATGGAGGGAAGAGCGGAGAGGAGAGGGGGAGAAGGCATGGAGGGAAGAGAGAAAGGGGATAACAGATGTATAGCATGAGAGAGAGAAAAAAGAGAGCAAATAGAGGAAGAGAAGATTAGAGACAGAATGGGGATGAGAGGAAGAGAAGAAAGGATTAGGTTGAAGGATAGAACCAGAGAGAAAGAGTACAATATCTGGAGATAGCGATGAAACCAAGGGAGAATAAAGGAGAGGGGTAGAGTAGAAAGGTAGAAAATAAAAGGAGAGATGTGGAGAGGGGGAAGGACCTTGAGAACAAATAGAAAAAGAGGAGATGGGGGAGAGAGAATGGAAAGAGAAGGAGGGATGTGGGGCAGAGACTGTGTTTGTGTGGGGAGGGGGGGTGTGTGTGTGTGACTCCAGTTCCAACACACATCATCAGTCACAGGCTGCTGCCTCAGTGCTGCTGGACACGCACACACACACACACACACACACACTGACATCAGGAGGGCCATCTCACACTGTGCTGCTGGACACACACACAGACTGCCACACCGTGCTGGCAAAAGACTTGCAGAGTTGCAAGTTGCACTTATACACAGACATTCACACATTTAGACATGCATGCATACACAGCTGTCTGGACTCCCATCGCACGTGCGGGGACACACACACACACACACACACACACACACACACACACATACATACAGCTCCATTCCCTGGACACACAAACATACGTATTGCACACACGCACACACACACACACACAAAGCTCCTCTCCCTGGATGTGAATGTGTGCTTGCTGATGAGTTAATGGTTCTGTAATGGCCTTGTATATGGGCTAATGTTCGAAACAGATAGTGGAGAGCCTAGCTACAGTCTATTATCATCACTGCTGGGTGTATGCTACTGTCATCACTGCTGGGTATATGCTATTATCATCACTGCTGGGTATATGCTACTGTCATCACTGCTGGGCATATGCTATTATCATCACTGCTGGGTATATGCTACTGTCATCACTGCTGGGTATATGCTATTATCATCACTGCTGGGTATATGCTACTGTCATCACTGCTGGGTATATGCTACTGTCATCACTGCTGGGTATATGCTATTATCATCACTGCTGGGTATATGCTACTGTCATCACTGCTGGGTATATGCTATTATCATCACTGCTGGGTATATTCTACTGTCATCACTGCTGGGTATATGCTATTATCATCACTGCTGGGTATATGCTACTGTCATCACTGCTGGGTATATGCTATTATCATCACTGCTGGGTATATGCTACTGTCATCACTGCTGGGTATATGCTACTGTCATCACTGCTGGGTATATGCTATTATCATCACTGCTGGGTATATGCTACTGTCATCACTGCTGGGTATATGCTATTATCATCACTGCTGGGTATATTCTACTGTCATCACTGCTGGGTATATGCTATTATCATCACTGCTGGGTATATGCTACTGTCATCACTGCTGGGTATATGCTATTATCATCACTGCTGGGTATATGCTACTGTCATCACTGCTGGGTATATGCTACTGTCATCACTGCTGGGTATATGCTATTATCATCACTGCTGGGTATATGCTACTGTCATCACTGCTGGGTATATGCTATTATCATCACTGCTGGGTATATGCTATTATCATCACTGCTGGGTGTATGCTACTGTCATCACTGCGGTGTATATGCTATTATCATCACTGATGTGTATATGCTACTGTCATCACTGCTCGGTATATACTATTATCATCACTGCTGGGTGTATGCTACTGCCATCACTGCTGGGTATATGCTACTGTCATCACTGCTGGGTATATGCTACTGTCATCACTGCTGGGTATATGCTACTGTCATCACTGCTGGGTATATTCTACTGTCATCACTGCTGGGTATATGCTACTGTCATCACTGCTGGGTATATGCTATTATCATCACTGCTGGGTATATGCTACTGTCATCACTGCTGAGTATATGCTACTGTCATCACTGCGGTGTATATGCTATTCAAATCAAATCAAATCAAATCACTGCTGTGTATATGCTACTGTCATCACTGCTGGGTATATACTATTATCATCACTGCTGGGTGTATGCTACTGCCATCACTGCTGGGTATATGCTACTGTCATCACTGCTGGGTATATTCTACTGTCATCACTGCTGGGTATATGCTACTGTCATCACTGCTGGGCATATGCTACTGTCATCACTGCTGGGTATATGCTATTATCATCACTGCTGGGCATATGCTACTGTCATCACTGCTGGGTATATGCTATTATCATCACTGCGGGGTATATTCTACTGTCATCACTGCTGGCTATATGCTACTGTCATCACTGCTGGGTATATGCTACTGTCATCACTGCTGGGTATATGCTACTGTCATCACTGCTGGGTATATGCTACTGTCATCACTGCTGGGTATATTCTACTGTCATCACTGCTGGGTATATGCTATTATCATCACTGCTGGGTATATTCTACTGTCATCACTGCTGGGTATATGCTACTGTCATCACTGCTGGGTATATGCTACTGTCATCACTGCTGGGTATATGCTACTGTCATCACTGCTGGGTATATGCTACTGTCATCACTGCTGGGTATATGCTATTATCATCACTGCTGGGTATATTCTACTGTCATCACTGCTGGGTATATGCTACTGTCATCACTTCTGGGTATATGCTAATTATAATCACTGCTGGGTATATGCTACTGTCATCACTGCTGTGTATATGCTACTGTCATCACTGCTGGGTATATGCTATTATCATCACTGCTGGGTGTATGCTACTGTCATCACTGCGGTGTATATGCTATTATCATCACTGATGTGTATATGCTACTGTCATCACTGCTCGGTATATACTATTATCATCACTGCTGGGTGTATGCTACTGCCATCACTGCTGGGTATATGCTACTGTCATCACTGCTGGGTATATGCTACTGTCATCACTGCTGGGTATATGCTACTGTCATCACTGCTGGGTATATTCTACTGTCATCACTGCTGGGTATATGCTACTGTCATCACTGCTGGGTATATGCTATTATCATCACTGCTGGGTATATGCTACTGTCATCACTGCTGAGTATATGCTACTGTCATCACTGCGGTGTATATGCTATTCAAATCAAATCAAATCAAATCACTGCTGTGTATATGCTACTGTCATCACTGCTGGGTATATACTATTATCATCACTGCTGGGTGTATGCTACTGCCATCACTGCTGGGTATATGCTACTGTCATCACTGCTGGGTATATTCTACTGTCATCACTGCTGGGTATATGCTACTGTCATCACTGCTGGGCATATGCTACTGTCATCACTGCTGGGTATATGCTATTATCATCACTGCTGGGCATATGCTACTGTCATCACTGCTGGGTATATGCTACTGTCATCACTGCTGGGTATATGCTACTGTCATCACTGCTGGGTATATGCTACTGTCATCACTGCTGGGTATATGCTACTGTCATCACTGCTGGGTATATGCTACTGTCATCACTGCTGGGTATATGCTACTGTCATCACTGCTGGGTATATACTACTGTCATCACTGCTGGGTATATTCTACTGTCATCACTGCTGGGTATATGCTATTATCATCACTGCTGGGTATATTCTACTGTCATCACTGCTGGGTATATGCTACTGTCATCACTGCTGGGTATATGCTACTGTCATCACTGCTGGGTATATGCTACTGTCATCACTGCTGGGTATATGCTACTGTCATCACTGCTGGGTATATGCTATTATCATCACTGCTGGGTATATTCTACTGTCATCACTGCTGGGTATATGCTACTGTCATCACTGCTGGGTATATGCTACTGTCATCACTTCTGGGTATATGCTAATTATAATCACTGCTGGGTATATGCTACTGTCATCACTGCTGTGTATATGCTACTGTCATCACTGCTGGGTATATGCTATTATCATCACTGCTGTGTATATGCTACTGTCATCACTTCTGGGTATATGCTAATTATAATCACTGCTGGGTATATGCTACTGTCATCACTGCTGGGTATATGCTATTATCATCACTGCTGGGTATTTGCTACTGTCATCACTGCTGGGTGTATGCTACTGCCATCACTGCTGGGTATATGCTACTGTCATCACTGCTGGCTATATGCTACTATCATCACTGCTGGGTATATGCTACTGTCATCACTGCTGGGTATATGCTACTGTCATCACTTCTAGGTATATGCTAATTATAATCACTGCTGGGTATATGCTACTGTCATCACTGCTGTGTATATGATATTATCATCACTGCTGGGTATATGCTACTGTCATCACTGCTGGGTATATGCTACTGTCATCACTTCTGGGTATATGCATCATCACTGCTGGTATATGTATATGCTGGGTATATGCTAATTATAATCACTGCTGGGTATATGCTACTGTCATCACTGCTGTGTATATGATATTATCATCACTGCTGGGTATATTCTACTGTCATCACTGCTGGGTATATGCTACTGTCATCACTGCTGGGTATATGCTACTGTCATCACTGCTGGCTATATGCTACTATCATCACTGCTGGGTATATGCTACTGTCATCACTGCTGGGTGTATGCTACTGTCATCACTTCTGGGTATATGCTAATTATAATCACTGCTGGGTATATGCTACTGTCATCACTGCTGTGTATATGATATTATCATCACTGCTGGGTATATGCTAATTATAATCACTGCTGGGTATATGCTACTGTCATCACTGCTGTGTATATGATATTATCATCACTGCTGGGTATATGCTACTGTCATCACTGCTGGGTATATACTATTATCATCACTGCTGGGTATATGCTATCATCATCACTGCTGGGTATATGCTGCTGTCATCACTGCTCTGTGATAACATGTTCTACCTTACAACCTGACTCATTCTAGTGAAAAGGGTATGAATCTTAGCTCTCTTTCCTATTTCTCTCTCTATCCCTCCCTCCCTCTCTCTCTCACAGGTGATTCTGCCAGACCTGGCTGTGCTGCGTCTAGCTGTGTATGATGACAATAATAAGCTGATAGGTCAGAGGATTCTACCATTGGAGGGTCTACAGGCAGGATACAGACACATCTCTTTACGCAACGAAGGGAACAAGCCTCTGTCTTTACCCACCGTTTTCTGTAACATAGTACTTAAGACCTACGTACCCGAAGGCTTTGGAGGTGAGGAGACACACTGACACACACACACACACTCGCCACACACACTCGCTCCCTTGCAAATACACAGTTGTACTTTCTCTTCAGAATTGTAGGTTAGGGGCAGCAGAGGCCGTGTGCGTGCGTGCGTGCGTGCGTGAGAGAACCCCTATTGGTCTACAGATGTGTGTCACTGAACTCTATATTATTCACTCATGAACACTTGAGTTTGGAGACTAGGGTTGCAACATTTTGGGGAATGTTCGGAGGTGGAAACTTTCTGTGGGAATTAACGGGAATATATGGGAATTAACAAAAAAATATACAAATTAATATTCATTTAAATGTAGATTATCTTATCATAAGTAGACATAATTGCAAATGATTAAATCCTTCCAATATAAATTTTAAAAACAATTTAGTTATGAATTAAACTTTAATTAAATGAGTTGACTCTTCACATGGGATCACTGAACAACAAAAGAAATGGAATATGGAAGGATCCCCAATGATCCATCACATCACATCTGTAAAATGATAGTCTGGAAACTAAAGCTTTGGTTGTCTTCCTCTCAGGCTTCCATGTCTTCTCCCTGGACCTCCTCAATGTCCACCTCATGAACATCAGACTCTGAGGCCTCATCTTCACTGTCACTTTCCAACCTTGTTGAGGATGGCTCGTTGTCAGGCTCTAAAAGCCCCTTGTACTGGTCAGCCTGTTGCGTGCGTTGGTGTGTGTGTTACCAAACCAGTTGCACTCTGAGGCGGCTGATGTTGGTGGGATTTAGAGGATGATGGAGGCAACAGGGGGAAGAGCCTCAGATCCACAGAGTCCCTTAAACCAGGTGGCTGATGAGATATGTTGGCACGACTGCAATATTGCATCTCTATCCCAAATCCCTTGCTTGGAAGTGTACTTCGCCAGACTGCCAAGAACCTTGCCCTCATCCAGGCCAAGGTGGCGAGACACGGTAGTGATGACACCAAAGGCCTTGTTGATCTCTGCACCAGACAGGATGCTCTTGCCAGCATACTTGGGGTCCAACATGTACACTGCGGCGTGTACGGGCTTCAGGCAGAAGTCTTCATGCTTTTTGATGTATTTCAGAACTGCAGTTTCCTCTGCATGGAGCAACAGTGAAGTGGGTAGTACGTATTTATTCTCTTACATCTGCAAGCAGAGTCTGAACATCAGACAGGACGGCATTGTCTCTCTCAATCCGTACAATGGCTACTACTATAGCTTTCAGGAGTTTCAGACTGCCCACCACTCTCTCCCAAAATACATCATCCAGGATTATCCTCTTGATGGGGCTGTCCATATCGGCAGACTGTGATATGGCCATATCTTGGAGAGACTCCTTCCCCCCCAGGAGACGGGTGTTGATGGGCAGCTTCAATGTGGTGCTCTTATTCTTCTCACTTTGCTTGGTGAGGTAGATTGCTGCTATAACTTGATGACCCTTCACATACCTAACCATTTTCTTGGCTCTCTTGTAGAGTGTGTCCATTGTTTTCAGTGCCATGATGTCCTTGAGGAGCAGATTCAATGCATGAGCAGCACAGCCAATGGGTGTGATATGAGGGTAGGACTCCTCCACTTTAGACCAAGCAGCCTTCAAGTTCACAGCATTCTCTATCACCAGAGCAAATACTTTCTGTGGTACAAGGTCATTGATGACTGCCTTCAGCTCATCTGCAATGTAGAGACCGGTGTGTCTGTTGTCCATTGTGTCTGTGCTCTTGTAGAATACTGGTTGAGGGGTGGAGATTATGTAGTTCGTTATTCCTTTCCCACGAACATTCGACCACCCATCAGAGATTATTGCAATACAGTCTGCTTTCTCTATGATTTGCTTGACATTCACTTGAACTCTGCATCCAGCAAATGAGTAGATAAAGCATATCTGGTTGGAGGGGTGTATGCTGGGCGGAGAAAATTCAGAAATCTCTTCCAATACACATTGCCTGTGAGCATCAGAGGTGAACCAGTTGCATACACAGCTCGAGCAAGACATTCAACAGCATTTCTCTGACAACGTTCCTCCATTGAGTAAAAAAAAAGCATCTGAATCCAGGAGGACCATGAGCTATCGATAAGGTGTCTGATTCATCATTTTCACTTTTGTCAGAGGTTGCTTGTTGTGAGCGCTGAAGGAACTTTTTGCACTTGGCCAGATGATTCTGCATCTTTGTTGCGTTCTTCACATATGATTTGGCACAGTATTTGCAAATGTACACAGCTTGTCCTTCTACATTAGCTGCAGTGAAATGTCCCCACAGATCAGATATTGCCCGTGGCATTTTCCTCTAAAGATTAGAAAACAATTTGTTTAAAAAAAACAAATTCTATGTACAGATGAACAGTTAAGCAGTTAGATTAAACAATTGCTTTGTAAAATAAATGTTTTAAAATGAAACATGTATGGAAACAGGTGAATTATCAGTCCTCAGTTAGCAGTCTCAAGCAAGCGAAAACCCACATGGTAAAAAAACTAACTAGCAAAAATTGTTAACAAGTTAGAAATGATTTAAACACACTTTGCTGTAGGCTACTATTTACTAATTAACAAAAAATTATGTACGTCATTTAAAATATATTCACCTCACCCAGTATTGTAATCAAAACTTACCAGAAAGCATGTAGTCCTTGGCTCAGACAGTGTAGTAGTCTGGGCTCAATAGCATCTCATTAGTGTGCAAGATCTTGAGAATCAGCTGCACATGTGATGGAAGAGTGCACTGTGCATGCAGAGGGTTGCAATTCCATTGAAATGGGGATAGTTTAACCAAAATATGCCACAAGACCTAGAATTGCCTTTTGTGTATCCCACAAAAAAGGTTCACTGTTATAAGCTAACTTTTTTGATGAATTTTAGCAAAATTCCCGGGCTTAACTGCCCATGGAAATATTCTGGAAATATTCTGGAAATGCATCGGAAAGTTTCCAACCCTTTGCAACCCTAGTGGAGACCTTATTAGTCTATACTGTGTGTGTGTGTGTGTGTGTGTGTGTGTGTGTGTGTGTGTGTGTGTGTGTGTGTGTGTGTGTGTGTGTGTGTGTGTGTGTGTGTGTGTGTGTGTGTGTGTGTGTGTGTGTGTGTGTGTGTGTGTGTGTGTGTGTGTGTGTGTGTGTGTGTGTGTGTGTGTGTGTGTGTGTGTGTGTGAAGAGCTGGGAACGTGTGCTTGCGTTGTCCCTTTCTCAGCTGGTCTTTTGTCTTTCTCTTTCATACCACACACACACGATCCAATTTACATCTCCGTTCAATTTATTCATAGTAGATACTGAAGTGGATGCAGAAGGCTCTGGGGAGAGGGAAGGAGATGAGAGGGAGGACAGAAGAGGAGAGAAGAGAAGGAGGTGAATAGAGGAGAATTTGAAGAGAGGAGAGGAAGAGAAGAAGAAAGAGGGAGATTAATTATTATATTTATACATTTTTCTGGGTGCTTATATTTGTCCTATTTCACACATGAACACGTGTGTATTAATACGCATGTATGAATTGTAAATGTGTTTACATCCCACTCTCCCTGGGACACCCTCGGGGGAGTGGGTCACGGCCAGGTTCCGAAGAGGATGAGAAGAGACAGTTAATAAACTCCCTCCGTTCAGGGTGTGCTGCCCTACAGTGTATTCTACATCAGAAGTAATGACACAGAGCAAATGAGGATGGTAGCAGAGAAAGTGTAATAGCCACTTATAGAGAGACACAGGCATGGAGATACACAACATATTTGACTAGTCCTTAAGCCAAGCCAAGGCAATCATTATGATGATAACCCATAAGCAGTGTTGAAAGGCTGTGTGAATGTTTCAAATCCAAATAATGGGAGCATCATTCTCTGTCTTTTGCAGGAGGCTTTCATATTATCTACTCAAATATATACAGATGTAGGATTTTAATTTGATCACCCTGTTGCAGGAGAATTGCAATGCAGGAAATGTAGAACTTGTAGTGTATTTCAGGTTTAAAGTATTTTTCAAATTTCCAATTTGAAATTTCAGACTTGATTTTCCCATATAAAATATTTATCAACTCATATAAACAAGTCCATGAATTATAATCTAGATAATAATTCATATTTCCTGTTGCTGCAGGGTTATTTTCCTACTGTGAGAAACTGGCTCAAATTAAGATCCTACATATGTACCTGCTTAATTTCATTCCATAGAATGTTGCTACTGCAGTAGAACGTTGTCATCTTTGCTTGTCTTTCTGTATAATGACTGTGTTTAGACTGCAAATAACGATGGAACCTCAAGTACATCAAATATGACAATACATTACATTGAAGTTCCAACACTCCATTCCCGTCCAGTTCAGTGTATTGATTAATCTCCTGTCTTCTCTCTAGCCATCGTGGACGCCCTGTCAGACCCCAAAAAGTTCCTGTCCATAGCAGAGAAAAGAGCGGACCAGATGAGAGCTCTGGGGATTGAAACGGTACATGTAACATACTGTATGTGTTATAGCCAACTGGTCTATTGTGTGTTGGAGTTGGCTACAGCACATACACTACCGGTCCAAAGTTTTACAACACCTACTCATTCAAGGGTTTTTCTTTATTTTTACTATTTTCTACATTTTAGAATAATAGTGAAGACATCAAAACTATGAAATAACACATATGGAATCATGTAGTAATCATGTAGTGTTAAACTAAATTAAATATATTTTGTATTTGAGGTTCTTCAAAGTAGCCACCCTTTGCCTTTCATGACAACTTTGCACACTATTGGCATTCTCTCAACCAACTTCTCCTGGAATGGTTTTCCAGGAGTTCCCACATATGCTCAGCACTTGTTGGCTGCTTTTCCTTCACTTTGTGGCCCGACTCATCCCAAACCATCTCAATTTGGTTGAGGTCAGGGGATTGTGAAGGCCAGGTCATCTCATGTAGCACTCCATCACTCTCCTTCTTGGTCAAATAGCCCTTACACAGCCTGGAGGTGTGTTTTGGGTCATTGTCCTGTTGAAAAACAAATTATAGCCCCACTAAGCCTAAACCAGATAGAATGATGTATCGCTGCAGAATGCTGTGGTTGCCATGCTGGTTAAGTGTGCCTTGAATTCTAAATAAATCACAGACAGTGTCACTAGCAAAGCACCCCTACACCATAACACCTCCTCCTCCATGCTTTACGGTGGGAAATACAAACGAGGAGATCATTCGTTCCACCACACCGCATCTCACAAAGACACGGCGGTTGGAACCAAAAATCTCCAATTTGGACTCCAGACCAAAGCACAAATTTCCACCTGTCTAATGTCCATTGTTCATGTTTCTTGGCCCAAGCAAATCTCTTCTTATGATTGGTGTCCTTTAGTAGTGGTTTCTTTGCAGCAATTAGATCATGAAGGCCTGTTTCACACAGTCTCCTCTGAACAATTGATGTTGAGATGTGTCTGTTACTTGAACTCTGTGAAGCATTTATCCTCTGCATGTCACGACCTGACCTTAGAGAGCTGTTTTATTTCTCAATTTGGTTAGGTCAGGGTGTGATTTGGGGTGGGCATTCTATGTTGTTTGTTTCTATGTTTTGGCCGGGTATGGTTCTCAATCAGGGACAGCTGTCTATCATTGTCTCTGATTGGGAATCATACTTAGGCAGCCTTTTTTCCTTTTGGTGGTTCAAATCAAATGTATTTATATTGCCCTTCTTACATCAGCCGATATCTCAAAGTGCTGTACAGAAACCCAGCCTAAAACCCCAAACAGCAAGCAATGCAAGTGTAGAAGCACGGTGGCTAGGAAAAACTCCCTAGAAAGGCCAAAACCTAGGAAGAAACCTAGAGAGGAACCAGGCTATGTGGGGTGGCCAGTCCTCTTCTGGCTGTGCCGGGTGGAGATTATAACAGAACATGGCCAAGATGTTCAAATGTTCATAAATGACCAGCTGGGTCAAATAATAATAATCACAGTAGTTGTTGAGGGTGCAGCAAGTCAATACCTCAGGAGTAAATGTCAGTTGGCTTTTCATAGCCGATCATTCAGAGTATCTCTACTGCTCTACCGCTCTCTAGAGAGTTGAAAACAGCAGGTCTGGGACAGGTAGCACGTCCGGTGAACAGGTCAGGGTTCCATAGCCGCCGGCAGAACAGTTGAAACTGGAGCAGCAGCACGGCCAGGTGGACTGGGGACAGCAAGGAGTCATCATGCCAGGTAGTCCTGAGGCATGGTCCTAGGGCTCAGGTCCTTCGGGAGAGAGAAAGAAAGAGAGAAAGAGTGAATTAGAGAGAGCATACTTAAATTCACACAGGACACCGGATAAGACAGGAGAAGTACTCCAGATATAACAGACTGACCCTAGCCCCCCGACACATAAACTACTGCAGCATAAATACTGGAGGCTGAGACAGGAGTGGTCAGGAGACACTGTGGCCCAATCTGATGATACCCCCGGACAGGGCCAAACAGGAAGGATATAACCCCAACCACTTTGCCAAAGCACAGCCCCCACACCACTAGAAGGATATCTTCAACCACCAACTTACCATCCTGAGACAAGGCCGAGTATAGCCCACAAAGATCTCCGCCACGGCACAACCCAAGGGTGGGCACCAACCCAGACAGGAAGATCACGTCTGTGACTCAACCCACTCAAGTGACTCACCCCTCCTAGGGACGGCATGAAAGAGCACCAGTAAGCCAGTGACTCAGCCCCTGTAATAGGGTTAGAGGCAGAGAATCCCAGTGGAGAGAGGGGAACCGGCCAGGCAGAGACAGCAAGGGTGGTTTGTTGCTCCAGAGCCTTTCCGTTCACCTTCACACTCCTGGGCCAGACTACACTCAATCATAGGACCCACTGAATAGATGAGTCTTCAGTAAAGACTTAAAGGTTGAGACCGAGTCTGCGTCTCTCACATGGGTAGGCAGACCATTCCATAAAAATTGAGTTCTATAGGAGAAAGCCCTGCCTCCAGCTGTTTGCTTAGAAATTCTAGGGACAATTAGGAGGCCTGCGTCTTGTGACCGGAGCGTACGTGTAGGTATGTACGGCAGGACCAAATCAGAAAGATAGGTAGGAGCAAGCCCATGTAATGCTTTGTAGGTTAGCAGTAAATCTATCCCAATAAAAGGTGTTATTATGTGCTCCACTAAGGCAGTTATTTATCTTATAACTTGTCCTTGTGGTAAAAATGATGTAGGTAAAACAAAGCACGAATTAAAAGTACGTATTTCAGAGCATCGTAGCACCATTAGGTGTAAAAACTTTACTTATCCAGTTGCGGCCCACTTCTTGGAGGCAGGCCACTCAATTTCGTCTCTGCGTTATATTGGCATCGAACATGTCACCCTCCCTAGGAGAGGGGGTAACCTTGATAATTTATTGTTAAAACGAGAGGCTGCCTGGATCTTTAATTTAAAGACCCTTGCTCCCTTCGGTCTCAACGTAGACTTTGATCTGAAGCCATTCTTGTGATTATTGTGACTTTGCCATTGTAATTGTTTGTAAGCTTGTGTAGTCAAATTAATTTGTGATCGTATGCTATCCATTTGTTGTTTGTATGCTGTTCTTTGTATGCCATTTTAATATTTGATTATTAACCAATGATATTAGGCCACTCTTGGCCATGATTACAGACACCTGTGTCTTTTGACACTATATAAAACGAGTCATCCCGCAGTGTTTGTGATTATACCCTGATGAAGACAGCTTGGCTGTCGAAACGTTGGTATTACATTTTTGCATCTGAGCTCCAAGAGTGTGCGGCTCTCTTTTATTTTCAGGTTAGCAGTAAAACCTTGAAATCAACCCTTGCCTTAACAGGAAGCCAATGTAGGGAGGCTAGCACTGGAGTAATATGATCAAATTCTTTGGTTCTAGTCAGGATTCTAGCAGCCGTATTTAGCACTAACTGAAGTTTATTTAGTGCTTTATCCGGGTAGCCAGAAAGTAAAGCATTGCAGTAGTCTAACCTAGAAGTGACAAAAGCATGGATTAATTTCTCTGCATAATTTTTGGACAGAAAGTTTCAGATTTTTGCAATGTTGCGTAGATGGAAAAAAGCTGTCCTTGAAACAGTCTTGATATGTTTGTCAAAAGAGAGATCAGGGTCCAGAGTAATGCCAAGGTCCTTCACAGTTTTATTTTAGACGACTGTACAACCATCAAGATTAATTGTCAGATTCAACAGAAGTTCTCTTTGTTTCTTGGGACCTAGAACAAACATCTCTGTTTTGTCCGAGTTTAAAAGTAGAAAGTTTGCAGCCATCCACTTCCTTATGTTTGAAACACAGGCTTCTAAGCAAGGGCAATTTTGGGGCTTCACCATGTTTCATTGAAATGTACAGCTGTGTGTCATCCGCATAGCAGTGAAAGTTAACATAATGTTTTCGAATGACATCACCAAGAGGTAAAATATATAGTGAAAACAATAGTGGTCCTAAAACTGAACCTTGAGGAACACCAAAGTTTACAGTTGATTTGTCAGACGACAAACCATTCACAAAGACAAACTGATATATTTCCGACAGATAAGAGCTAAACCAGGCAAGAACTTGTCCGTGTAGACCAATTTGGGTTTCCAATCTCTCCAAAAGAATGTGGTGATCGATGGTATCAAAAGCAGCACTAAGGTCTAGGAGCACGAGGACAGATGCAGAGCCTCGGTCTGGCGCCATTAAAAGGTATTTTACCACCTTCACGAGTGCAGTCTCAGTGCTATGATGGGGTCTAAAACCAGACTGAAGCATTTCGTAAACCTTGTTTGTCTTCAGGAATGCAGTGAGTTGCTGCGCAACAGCTTTTTCTAACATTTTTGAGAGGAATGGAATAGGCCGATAGTTTTTTATATTTTCTGGGTCAAGGTTTGGCTTTTTCAAGAGAGGCTTTATTACTGCGACTTTTAGTGAGTTTGGTACACATCCAGTGGATAGAGAGCCATTTATTATGTTCAACATAGGAGGGCCAAGCACAGGAAGCAGCTCTTTCAGTAGTTTAGTTGGAATAGGGTCCGGTATGCATCTTGAAGGTTTAGAGGCCATGATTATTTTCATCATTGTGTCAAGAGATATAGTACTAAAACACTTGAGTGTCTCTCTTGATCCTAGGTCCTGGCAGAGTTGTGCATACTCAGGACAACTGAGCTTTGGAGGAATACGCAGATTTAAAGAGGAGTCCGTAATTTGCTTTCTAATGATCATGATCTTTTCCTCAAAGAAGTTCATGAATTTATCACTGGTTGTGGGTAGTTGTCTTCGTTAATGCATGTGTAGCCTTACGGAGCTTCACATTTGTTTTGTTGTTTATTTTTTTGTTGGCGACATTGCAAAATAAAGTAAAATTTACGCTCACCACGCCGCACCTTGGTCCTGTCATTTCGACGAGAGTGACACTGCAGCTGAGGTAACTCTGGGTCCTCATGAAAGCCAATTTCATCATATTGCTTTTTGCGGCTGCACTTGAAGAACATTTAAAAGTTCTCGAAATGTTCCGTATTGACTGACCTTCATGTCTTAAAGTAATGATGGACTGTCGTTTCTCTTTGCTTATTTGAGCTGTTCTTGCCATAATATGGACTTGGTCTTTTAGCAAATAGGGCTATCTTCTGTATACGCCCCCTACCTTGTCACAACACAACTGATTGTCTCAAACACATTAAGAAGGAAATAAATTCCACAAATTAACTTTTAAGAAGGCACACCAGTTAACTGAAATGCATTCCAGGTGATTACCTCATGAAGCTGGTTGAGAGAATGCCAAGAGTGTGCAAAGCTGTCATCAAGTCAAAGGGTGGCTACTTTGAAGAATCTCAAATACACTTTTTTTGGTTACTACATGATTCCATATGTGTTATTTCATAGTTTTGATGTCTTCACTATTATTCTACAACGTAGAAAATAGTCAAAATAAAGAAAAACCCTTTAATGAGTAGGTGTTCTAAAACGTTTGACCGGTAGTGTATACAGTACTCAGTTTATTAGGTAGGAATATTATTTGCTGAGTCACGTGGCCGTGGCTTGCTATATGAAGCAGGCAGCCAGGCATCGAGGCATTCAGTTACTGTTCAATTGAACATTAGAATGGGCAAAACGGTGACCTAAGCGACTTTGAGCGTGGTATGATCGTTGGTGCCAGGTGCGCCGGCTCCAGTATCTCAGAGGCGGCCGGCCTGCTGAGCTTTTCAACATCCAGTCAGTGGCGGTCCTGTGGGCAAAAATAGCTTGTTGATGAGAGAGGTCGAAAGAAAATGGCAAGAATCGTGCAAGCTAACAAACAGGCAAATAACGGCACTGTACAACAGTCGTGTGCAGAACAGCTTCTCGGAACGCACAACTCGTCGGATGGGCTATTACAGCAGACGACCACACCAGGTTCCACTCCTATCAGCTAAAAACAATAAGAAACGGCTCCAGTGGGCACGTGATCACCAACACTGGACAATTGAGGAGTGGAAAACATTGCCTGATCCCCGTTGCTGTTGTGTCATGCTGATGGCAGAGTCAGGATTTGGTGTTAGCAGCAGGAGTCCATGGCCCCTTCCTGCTTGGTGTCAACGGTACAGTCTAGTGGCGGTAGTGTAATGGTGTGGGGAATGCTTTCCTGGCACACGTTAGGTCCCTTAATACCAAGCAACCATTGAACACCACAGCTTATTTGAACATTGTTGCTGACCAGGTGCATGCCTTCATGGCTACTGGGGGACAGTGGTGGAAAAAGTACCCATTTGTCATACTTGAGTAAAAGTAAAGATACCTTACTAAAAAACGACTCAAGTAAAAATGGAAGTCACCCAGTAAAATACTAATTGAGTAAAAGTCTAAAAGTATTTGGTTTTAAATATACTTAAGTATCAAAACTAAAAGTACAAATAATTAAAATTAAAATACTTTTTCAAGCAAACCAGACTCCACTTTTCTTGTTTTCTACATTTACGGCACACTCCAACACTCAGACATAATATACAAGCAAAGCATTTGTGTTTAGTGAGTCTGCCAGATCAGAGGTAGTAGGGATGACCAGGGATGTTCTCTTGATAAGTGTGAATTTAACCATTTTTCTGTCCTGCAAAGTATTCCAAATATAACGAGTACTTTGGGGTGTCAGAGAAAAATTTATGGAGTAAAAAGTACATTTTCTTCAGGAATGTAGTAAAGTAAAAATTGTAAAAATGTAAATTGTCAAGTACAGACACCCCAAAAAACAACTTAAGTAGTATTTTAAATTATTTTTCCTTAAGTACTTTACACCTCTGCTGGGGGTCCGACCCTGTACTAGATGGGTGTACCTAATAAACTGGCAACTGACTGTATATCAAATCAATCAAATAAAATGTTATTTGTCACATTCGCCAAATACAGCAGGTGTAGACTTTACTGTGAAATGCTTACTTACCAGCCCTTTCCCACAATGCAGAGTTAAACCTTTATTTTTCGAATATAGTTCAATGAAAGGAAATAGTAACACAATAAAATGACAATAACGAGGCTATATGAAGAGTACCGGTACTGAGTCAATGTGCAGGGGTATGAGGTAGTTGAGGTAATACAGTGCTGTGAAAAAGTATTTGCCCCCTTCCTGATTTCTTATTGTTTTGCACATTTGTCACACTTAAATGTTTCAGATCAAACAAATGTAAATATTGCACAAAGATAACCCAAGTAAACACAAAATGCTGTTTTTCAGTGATTATTTTATTTATTAAGGGAAAAAGCTATCCAAACCTTCATGGCCCTATGTGAAAACGTAATTGCCCCCTAAACCTAAAAACTGGTTGTGCCACCCTCAGCAGCAACAACTGCAATCAAGCGTTTGTGATAACTGGTATTGAGTCTTTCACGTCGCTGTGGAGGAATTTTGTCCCACTCTTCTTTGCAGAATTGTTTTAATTCAGCCACATTGGAGGGTTTTTGAGCATGAACCGCCTTTTTAAGGTCACGCCATAGCATCTCAATCGGATTCAAGTCCGGACTTTGACTAGGCCACTCCAAAACCTTCATTTAGTTTTTTTAAGCCATTCAGAGGTGGACTTGCTGGTGTGTTTTTGATCATTGTCCTGCTGCAGAACCCAAGTGCGCTTCAGCTTGAGGTCACAAACTGATGGCCGGACATTCTTCTTCAGGAATTTTTGTTAGAGAGCAGAATTCATGGTTCCATAAATCACAGCAAGTCGTCCAGGTCCTGAAGCAGCAAAGCAGCCCCAGACCGTCACACTACCACCACCATATTAGAATGTTGGTATGATGTTCTGTTTCTGAAACGCTGTGTTACTTTTACGCCAGATATAACGTGACGCACACCTTCCAAAAGTTCAACTTTTGTCTCGTCAGTCCACAGAATATTTCCTTGGGGATCAGCAAGATGTTTTTTGCCAAAATTGAGACGAGTGATTTCTTGATTCAACAGGCCTGGCAGTAATCAGGCCTGGCAGTAATCAGGCCTGGCAGTAATCAGGCCTGGCAGTAATCAGGCCTGGGTGTGGCTAGTGAAATTGAACTCAGCTTTCCCAAAAAATGTGATTAACCCCAGTAAATTCATGATTTAACAAGGGGGGGGGTAATTACTTTGTCACATAGGGCCATGAAGGTTTGGATAGCTTTTTTCCCTTAATAAATATAATTGTCACTTGAAAACTGCATTTTGTGTTTACTTGGGTTATCTTTGTGTAATATTTAAATTTGTTTGATGATCTGAAACATTTAAGTGTGACAAATGTGCAACAAAATAAGAAATCAGGAAGGGGCAAATACTTTTTCACAGCACTGTATGTCCATGTAGGTAGGGGTAAAGGTGACTAGGCAATCAGGGTAGATAATAAACAGAGTAGCAGCAGCGTATGTAGTGTGTGTGTGTTTTGTGGGTGTGTGTTTTATGGGTGTGAGGGTATGTAGTGTGTGTGTGGTTGTGTTGTTCTCATCACAGTATAGGATAAGGTTGAAGATGAGTTGCTTTGGCTACTGGTTTAGTAGTCTTAGTAGCTATCTACACTCTTAGAAAAAAGGGCTGTCCCCTTTTTGGTTCTAGGTAGAACCATTTTGGGTTCTTCAAAGAGTTCTCCTATGGTGACAGCTTAAGAACTGTTTTAGGCTCTAAATACACATGTTTTTGTCCCTGAGTAATAAAATGTGATTTGGGATGGATAGGAGAAAATACAAAATATCACTGTCCCTCCATCTATATGGAAATGCAGTAATGATTGAAAAGTGCGTGAGAAAGATTTCTGTCCATAGACCTGAAACGCCCTCCTGTCTCTCTTTCTCTGTCTTTCTCTTTTCTCTCCCTCTCTCCAGAGCGACATAGCAGATGTGCCAAATGAGAGTTCGAAGAACGACAAGAAAGGGAAGGTAAACGCCAACGTGAAGACCAACTTGATGCCACAGACCAGCTCAGACCCGGCTCAGTCTTCTACTTCTGCCCAGAACAACACCACTGACACCAAGAAGGGTACGACACACACACACACACTAACACACACACACACACTAACACACACACACACACTAACACACACAGACCAGCTCAGACCCGGCTCAGTCTTCTACTTCTGCCCAGAACAACACCACTGACACCAAGAAGGGTACGACACACACACACACACACACTAACACACACAGACCAGTTCGGAGCTGGTCTAGACCTCTACAGTACATCACACACCTCACTCACATTGACACAATTGAGCTGTTTTTCCATTTCTGTCTTTGTAGATATAAATGCACTGGTGCCTCATGTGAATATTGATGACTTGAAACAGATGAAGGTGAGGCATAGGTTACCGTTACCCTGATTGTTACTACTGGCCCCTAATATCTGACCCCTACCACCTATATCCTGCTGATACTACTGACCCCTGATATCTGACCCCTACCACCTATATCCTGCTGATACTACTGACCCCTAATATCTGAACCCTACCACCTATATCCTGCTGATACCACTGACCCCTAAAACCTGACCCCTACCATCTATATACTGCTGACCCCTGACATCTGACCCCTACCACCTATATCCTGCTGATACCACTGACCCCTAAAACCTGACCCCTACCATCTATATACTGCTGACCCCTAATATCTGACCCCTACCACCTATATCCTGCTGATACTGCTGACCCCTGATATCTGACGCCTACCACCTATATCCTGCTGATACTACTGACCCCTAATATCTGAACCCTACCACCTATATCCTGCTGATACTACTGACCCCTAATATCTGACCCCTACCACCTATATCCTGCTGATACCACTGACCCCTAAAACCTGACCCCTACCATCTATATACTGCTGACCCCTGATATCTGACCCCTACCACCTATATCCTGCTGATACTGCTGACCCCTGATATCTGACCCCTACCACCTATATCCTGCTGATACAGCTGACCCCTGATATCTGACCCCTACCACCTATATCCTGCTGATACAGCTGACCCCTAATATCTGACCCCTACCACCTATATCCTGCTGATACTGCTGACCCCTGATATCTGACGCCTACCACCTATATCCTGCTGATACTACTGACCCCTAATATCTGAACCCTACCACCTATATCCTGCTGATACTACTGACCCCTAATATCTGACCCCTACCACCTATATCCTGCTGATACCACTGACCCCTAAAACCTGACCCCTACCATCTATATACTGCTGACCCCTGATATCTGACCCCTACCACCTATATCTTGCTGATACTGCTGACCCCTGATATCTGACCCCTACCACCTATATCCTGCTGATACAGCTGACCCCTGATATCTGACCCCTACCACCTATATCGTGCTGATACAGCTGACCCCTGATATCTGACCCCTACCACCTATATCCTGCTGATACAGCTGATCCCTGATATCTGACCCCTACCATCTATATCCTGCTGATACTGCTGACCCCTGATATCTGACCCCTACCACCTATATCCTGCTGATACTGCTGACCCCTGATATCTGACCCCTACCACCTATATCCTGCTGATACTGCTGACCCCTGATATCTGACCCCTACCACCTATATCGTGCTGATACAGCTGACCCCTGATATCTGACCCCTACCACCTATATCCTGCTGATACAGCTGACCCCTGATATCTGACCCCTACCACCTATATCCTGCTGATACTGCTGACCCCTGATATCTGACCCCTACCACCTATATCCTGCTGATACTGCTGACCCCTGATATCTGACCCCTACCACCTATATCCTGCTGATACAGCTGACCCCTGATATCTGACCCCTACCACCTATATCGTGCTGATACAGCTGACCCCTGATATCTGACCCCTACCACCTATATCCTGCTGATACTGCTGACCCCTGATATCTGACCCCTACCACCTATATCCTGCTGATACTGCTGACCCCTGATATCTGACCCCTACCATCTAGTTTACTCCTAACCAGAACCTTAACAGTTCCCCTATTCCCTATTATAGCTTTTTTATCTGGTAAATGTATTCACCAACATCATAAAACATGATCATGTTTTTATATAGTTTGTTTATTTATCAGTATCAATAATATTTAACATCAGTCAGATGTTTCCTGTAGCACAAACAGAGGGTTGGTGCAGCACTGACATTCCTCAAACAGGCTTTGTCTAGTGTCTTTGAGCTTGCTGTCCTTAGTGAATTAAATCTGTTTTCAGTAATCTGTCTTTCCTCTTGCCAGACGTACCTTAAACTGATTAAAAAGCAGCAGAAAGAGCTGAACTTTTTAAAGAAGAAGCACGCAAAGGTAGGTTGATGTTTTAGACTGCTCGTACAGGTCCCAGAGCTGACACAGTACAGATCATTCATCCTGATGTCCACACACTGATCGCGAGAAAGAGGGATAGAGGTCTCTCCTTTCATCATTCAGTGTTGTCTGAGCCCCGCCCACACACAAACACACACACTCTTGAGTGCATCCTGTAACCTAAGGTGTTTGTCTTTGATCTCACCAGAGAGTGGACAGACAGAAATTAGACTTGCTAAGATTACCCCACCCCCACACACACACACATGCATACACGCAAGCACATGGACACACACACTCACAGTAGCTAGACTTCAGTCACTAACACCATGTCCTTATGAAATCCCGTCTGACGTAACAACCTGTTTGTATACTAAAGAGAGGATCTCTTGTAGGGTTGACCATAGTAACCTCCTGCTCTCTTTTCCTGTTGCATAACAGTTATGACAGTCAGCCAGATGTGTCCACTAGCCAGGGGTTTAACCATTTCCACTAATGTTTTGTTAGTGTAAGTTCTCAGCTACATGGTCTGGCTGTAATGGTAAATGACTTGTTTAGGAAAGGTTAGACCAAGCTATCTTAAGCTGTCTCTATCTCTGCAATAGTATCTCACTGTAAAGCAGTTGTGACTTGGTATCCTCAGTAATATGCTGTGTTCTGTTTCAGGACCGCACCATCATGCAGAAGTGCCACTGCACCCAGGTGGACAGGATGATTTCTCAGCACGACAAGGAGAAGCTGACACAGGACAAACTGCTGGAGAAGGCCATCAAGAAACGAGGGTAAATATCAGGACATGTAGATCATTCATTCAAGCAATTAGTCAATCAATCAATTATGACATGTTGAAATAAACATTCAACATGAACATGTATTATCGTATACCTGGCATCTGGACACAGTCATTGGGTGTATGAAATGAATGTTCGTTCCTGTCTCCACCTAGCTAAGAAGTACCTTTCTGTCGCCCCACAGAGAAAACAACTGTCTGGAGCTGAAGAAGGAGACTGAGAGTAAAGTGGAGAAACTGAACACTGACCACAAAGCTAAGGTAACCTTCAGTTCACAGTCACCGCCCCTCTGTCATCAGAAGGAGATAGATTGTCTTTGTCGAACTGAATTCTAAGAGTAGAAACGGGGACTCCTGCAGTTGAATAACATTACAGCAGCTCAGCACATTAAGGAGTGGTTAGTGATGATATAGTGTTTGATGTTTAAGTGTGTAGTGTGTATGCTGTGCCCTTCAGGTGAAGAACAACAAATCTCAGCACACTAATGAGTGGTCTGAGATGATATACAGTTTAGTGTAGTGTAATATTGTGTATCCTGTGCCCTTCAGGTGAAGGACATTACAGCCCAGCACACTAAGGAGTGGTCAGAGATGATCAACTCCCACAGCAGTGTAGAGCAGGATATGAAGGACATCCACGTGGTCCAGCAGTGTGAACAGCTCAAGAAACTACTGAGTGGAGTCCAGGAACAACAGACTCTTTCGCTCAAATTGATTCACGAACGGTGAGAGAGAGATGCACACACATACATTAGGTCAGGGCTCTCTAACCCTGTTCCTGGAGAGATACCCTCCTTTACGTTTTCACCTAGGTTGGGCCAAGCTGGAGGGTAGCTCTCCAGAAAAGCTACAGGAGGGTAGCTCTCCAGAAAAGCTACAGGAGGGTAGCTCTCCAGAAAAGCTACAGGAGGGTTGGAGAGCCAGAAGCAGGGTTGGAGAGCCATGGAGTAGGGTTGGAGAGCCATGGAGTAGGGTTGGAGAGCCATGGAGTAGACCCTACAGCTCAAACTTAAAGAGGAACTGACAAAACAGCTGACCATACAGCTCAAACTGAAAATCCAGAGTTATTCCTTGGGACATGATGTGTACTATAGTTCTGATGTCTCTGAATGAGGTCCCTAGGACAACAGATACAGTCTAACCATCTTGGCTACTGTGAGCTGTGGGTTTGTCCTGCCAGGTATATGTGACTTGATGAGGTTTCTTACCAGGCTGTTTTTTGTCCCCTCCCCTCAGGCAGAGCAAGGAGATGCGGGCCAACCAGGCCAAGACCTCCATGGAGAACAGCAAGGCCATCAGCCAGGACAAGACCATCAAAAACAAGGCAGAGAGGGAGAGGTGGGTCACACTGCCCCACTCGCTAATCACCAACTGACTTTGACTGCATTCAGAACATGGGTTATGTCAGGATGTATATACCCTGAGTATACAAAATATTATGAACACTTTCCATGACATAGACTGACCAGGTGAGTCCAGGAGAAAGCTATGATCCCTTATTGATGTCACTTGTTAAATCCACTTCAATTCGTGTAGATGAAGGGGAGGAGACAGGTTACAGAAGGATTTTTAAGCCTTGAGAGAATTTAGACATGGATTGTGTATGTGTGCTATTCAGAGGATGAATGGGCAAGACAAAATATTTAAGTGCCAGGCACACCGGTTTGTTTCAAGAACCGCAACGCTGCTGAGTTTTTCACGTTACATAGTTCCCAGTGAATTAAGAGTGGTCCACCACCCAAAGAACATCCATCCAACTTGTCACATCTGTGGGAAGCATTGGTGTCAACATGGGCCAGCATCCCTGTGGAACTCTTTCGACACCTTGTAGAGTCCATGCCTCGACAAATTGAGGCTGTTCTGAGGGCAGAATGGGGGGGGTGTACCCCAATACAAGAAAGGTGTTGTTAATGTTTGGTGTACTCGGTGTAGACTACAGTATTTAGGTCCCCTATGAACACCCCTTAAACTGTGTCTGTACTCGTATAATCTTAGAATCTCTTCCTTCTCGTTCTCTTCACAGGAGAGTTAGAGAGTTGAACAGCAGCAACACCAAAAAGTTCCTGGAAGAAAGGAAAAGGGTTGGTGTTCTATCTTCTACTAATTCTAGTGCTGTGATGCTGTTGAGGTGAATCAACTAGCTCCTTAGCCTTGAAATGGTTTGCTTAGCTGACTCTTTAAATGACTCTTTCTCCTCCCTCCATCTTTGTCCTCTCTCTGTCTTTCTCCTCCATATTCTCCTCCCTCCGTCTTTCTCCTCCATATTCTCCTCCCTCCATCTTTCTCCTCCATATTTCTCCTCCCACCATCTTTGTCCTCTCTCTGTCTTTCTCCATATTCTCCTCCCTCCATCTTTCTCCTCCATATTTCTCCTCCCTCCATCTTTCTCCACTCTCTTTCTCCTCCATATTTCTCCTCCCTCCATCTTTCTCCACTCTCTTTCTCCTCCCTCCATCTTTCTCCACTCTCTTTCTCCTCCCTCCATCTTTCTCCACACTTTCTCCTCCATATTTCTCCTCCCTCCATCTTTCTCCCCTCTCTTTCTCCTCCATATTTCTCCTCCCTCCATCTTTCTCCCCTCTCTTTCTCCTCCATATTTTTCCTCCCTCCATCTTTGTCCTCTATCCCTTGCTCCATCGTTAGTTGGCTATGAAGCACCAGAAGGAGATGGAGACGCTGGAGAAGTCTCAGAAAGAACAGCTAGAGAAACTGGACAAGTTCAATGAGCAGGTAGCTAACCGCGGATCAAGGATCAGATTACCACACAAACCATAGCTGTATTGTTTGTCATCATTTTTCACAGCCAGTACATGTATGTTCTTTCTCATCCCTTTGATTTGCTTGTTTTTGCACCACAGCTTTTGAAATCACATCATGCCAGTAAACAGTGTCAAGGTAGGCGCTTCCATCCAAGACTTTGTTATGAAACAACATGGAAACCTTTTAATATACAGCACTCAGGGTGTCAGCAGTCAGTCCTGTCTACATGAGTCATCGATCATTATGATGAGTCATGGGAGTATTACAGGGGCCCAGGAGACCCTCTACTGCTGTTTCACTGAGAGTCTTCCTGACACCTGGATATCATGTGACAGTATGCTGCAACACTGGTACAGGACGGAGGAGTTAGTTTGGGCTGGCATAGTTTAGGTAGTTGTACTGTTACTGTAGTTTAAATCAATAAATGGCTGTACTGATGCAGTAGAATTATGCCTCTGGTGGAGGTGTGTGTGGATTCTTGCGTAGGGAGGTGTGTGTGGATTCTTGCGTAGGGAGGTGTGTGTGGATTCTTGCGTAGGGAGGTGTGTGTGGATTCTTGCGTAGGGAGGTGTGTGTGGATTCTTGCGTAGGGAAGTGTGTGTGGATTCTTGCGTAGGGAAGTGTGTGTGGATTCTTGCGTAGGGAGGTGTGTGTGGATTCTTGCGTAGGGAGGTGTGTGTGGATTCTTGCGTAGGGAGATGTGTGTGGATTCTTGCGTAGGGAGGTATGTGTGGATTCTTGCGTAGGGAGGTGTGTGTGGATTCTTGCGTAGGGAGGTGTGTGTGGATTCTTGCGTAGGGAGGTGTGTGTGGATTCTTGCGTAGGGAGTTGTGTGTGGGGATTCTTGCGTAGGGAGGTGTGTGTGGATTCTTGCGTAGGGAGGTGTGTGTGGATTCTTGCGTAGGGAGGTGTGTGTGGATTCTTGCGTAGGGAGGTGTGTGTGGATTCTTGCGTAGGAAGGTGTGTGTGGATTCTTGCGTAGGGAGGTGTGTGTGGATTCTTGCGTAGGGAGGTGTGTGTGGATTCTTGCGTATGGAGGTGTGTGTGGATTCTTGCGTAGGGAGGTGTGTGTGGATTCTTGCGTAGGGAGGTGTGTGTGGATTCTTGCGTAGGGAGGTGTGTGGGGATTCTTGCGTAGGGAGGTGTGTGTGGATTCTTGCGTAGGGAGGTGTGTGTGGATTCTTGCGTAGGGAGGTGTGTGGGGATTCTTGCGTAGGGAGGTGTGTGTGGATTCTTGCGTAGGGAGGTGTGTGTGTACCGTTTGTGTAACAGTGTGGTTGTTGGTTCCCTCTAGGCCAAAGACATCCAGCAGATGGTGAAGCTGGAGGAGGAGATGGACCGCAGACCAGCCACAGTGGTTTAACCACTCCCACCAACTGAGACACACACACAGACACACACACATATACACTGCCCAGACCAGCCACATTAGTTTAACCACTTCCACCAACTGAGACAGACACACACACTCTGCCCAGACCAGCCACAGTGGTCTGAACACCCCCACCAATACCTAAGACACACACAAACACCCACACAGGCACCGAATGCTCCCTCAAACAACTGTCGCAGAGACCCAGAAACACTCACACACCCCAGTACACACACCCCCTAGATCCCCCGTTTCATTTCCTCACCCTGCAATATTGTCATAACTCATATTCTCTATCCCTCTAAATCTCCCTCAGCAATGAACCACACCCACACACAGTCAGTCCCCCCTCCAACTCCCCTGTGCTGTGGAGCCATTGGTGCAGATCGGTGATTGACAGTAAGATGAGCGAATGCTGTTTGAAGGTGGGTGGGACATCCAAAACATTGAGAGACACATCCCACCTTCACCGTTCCATTTCTCCACCACTCTACTACACCCGGATCCGCTTTTTATAATCCTCCATCCATCTTTTTAATCTGTTTTAAATGGAAGCAATGTTTGCAGATAGTCACTGTACACATACACAAAGACACTGATACACATACACACAATCTTTATCACGTCTGTTCTTTCGGTTGTCATGGCGGCTTAAATCATGTTTTCTGTTCAAACTCTTGTAAGACTTTTATTTTGTATTTTTAATGGTATCAATAACAGGACCAGAATATGGAGGGGGAAAATACGGATGTATGAGTTATACATTTTATGTCAGCACAAAATATGTAAATGATGCTGTATGCTACACAAGAGTTGAAGTAATGTCCTGAGCACTTTATATGTGGTAGGCATAATGTGGTAGACATAATGTGGTAGGCTATCATAACCCAAGTGTTAGATTTCTCTGTTTTGATATGAATGTAAACTGAAAAAGGACAAAACGTCGGATGAGCGCTGTTCGGAGAAAACTAAGCCCAACGTCAGGTAGTCCTAAACACTGCAGCTTGTCCTTCACGCATAGTTTTGTTTTATCAAGGGATATCTACGAATTCTTCTCAACTAAAAAAATATACAAAAGGCTAAACCAGAGACTGATTTTGATTCTTTCACACTGACAGAAGTGTATATAGGGAGTGTGGATGTGTAGACCAGTGTTCTTTCACTGGCCTGTCTTGTATGACACCGTGTTAGATTCAGAAATAACCAGTTAATGTATTGTATGTGTCAAATGGCATAAAGAGGACAATCATTTTTATTTAATTTTTTTAATTTAACATTCATTTTGACATGGAGATATATATGTATATACATATACGGTGCATTTGGAAAGTATTCAGGCCCCCTTCCCTTTTTCCACATTTTGTTACGTTACAGCCTTATTCTAAAATTGATTAAATAAAAAATGACAAAGCAAAAAAACCTTATTTAAGTATTCAGACCCTTTGCTATGACACTGGAAATGTATCATCCTTGAGATGTTTCTACAACTTGATTGGAGTCCACCTGTGGTACATTCAATTGATTGGACATGATTTGGAAAGGCACACACCTGTCTATATAAGGTCCCACAGTTGACAGGGCATGTCAGAGTGAAAACCAAGCCATGAGGTTCAAGGAATTGTCCGTAGAGCTCCAAGACAGGATTGTGTCGATGCACAGATCTGGGGAAGTGTACCAAAACATGTCTGCAGCATTGAAGGTCCCCAAGAACACAGTGGCCTCCATCATTCTTAAATAGAAGAAGTTTGGAACCACCAAGACTCTTCCTAGAGCTGGCTGCCCAGCCAAACTGAGAAATTGGGGGAGAAGGGCCTTGGTCAGGGAGGTGACCAAGAACCCAATGGTCACTCTGACAGAGCTCTAGAGTTCCTTTGTGGAGATGGGAGAACCTTCCAGAAGGACAACCATGTATGCAGCACTCCACCAATCAGGCCTTTATGGTAGAGATGCCAGGCGGAAGCCACTCCTCAGTAAAAGGCACACAACAGCCCACTTGGAGTTTGCCAAAAAAGCACCTAATGGACTCTCAAGCCCATGATAAACAAGATTCTCTGGTCTGATGAAACCAAGATTGAACTATTTGGCCTGAATGCCAAGCGTCACCACTGTAGAAAACCTGGCACCATCCCTACTGTGAAGCATGGTGGTGGCAGCATCATGCTGTGGGGATGTTTTTCAGTGGCAGGGACTGGGAGACTAGTCAGGATTGAGGGAAAGATGAACGGAGCAAAGTACAGAGAGATTCTTGATGAAAACATGCTACAGAGAACACAGGACCTCAGGCTGGGGTAAAGGTTCACCTTCCAACAGGACAAAACCCCTAAGCACACAGCCAAGACAACGCAGGAAGTCTCTGAATGTACTTGTGGCCCAGCCAGAGCCCGGACTTGAACCCGATCGAACATCTATGGAGAGACCTGAAAATAGCTGTGCAGCGATGCTCCCCATCCAACCTGACAAAGCTTGAGAGGATCTGCAGAGAAGAATGGGAGAAATTACCCAAATACAGGTGTGCCAAGCTTGTAGCGTCTTACCCAAGAAGCCTCGAGGCTGTAATCGCTGCCGAAGGTGATTCAACAAAGTACTGAGTAAATGGTCTGAATACTTTTTATTTTTAATACATTTGCAAAAAAATAAAATAAACTTGTTTTTGCTTTGTCATTATGGGGTATTATGTGTAGATTGATGAGGGGGGAAACGATTTAATCAATTTTAGAATAGGGCTGTAACGTAACAAAATGTGGAAAAGTCAAGGGGTCTGAATACTTTCCAAATGCACTGTATATACACTACATGTCAAACGTTTGGACACAGCTACTCATTCCAGAGTTATTCTTTATTTTCCACAATCACCTGACCTCAACCCGATTGAGATGGTTTGGGATGAGTTGGACCGCAGAGTGAAGGAAAAGCAGCCAACAAGTGCTCAGCATATGTGGGAACTCCTTCAAGACTGTTGGAAAAGCATTCCAGATGAAGCTGGTTGAGAGAATGTCAAGAGTGTGCAGAGCTGTCAAGGCAAAGGGTGGCAATTTGAAGAATCTCAAATATAAAATATATTTTGATTTGTTTAACACTTTTTTGGTTACTACATGATTCCATATGTGTTGTTTCATAGTTTTGATGTCTTCACTATTATTCTACAATGTAGAAAATAGTAAAAAATAAAGAAAAACCCTTGAATGAGTAGGTGTGTCAAAACTGTTGACTGGTACTGTATATATAGTCATCTTGTTCATAAACTCTAATGCAAATCCATTTTCAACAATACATACAGTACAATGAGTTTTCATACAGATGTAGAATCTTAATGTGAGCCAGTTTGCTACAGCAGTTAAATAATCCTGTTGCAACAGAAAATATGGATTATAATTAATGGTCATTTTTGTAGGGATTGACCATTTTTTTTCATAAGGGAAAATCAAGTCTGAAATTTCAAAGTGGAAATTACAAACTTCAGAAGCTTTTTCAAATACACTACAAGTTTTACATTTCCTGCATTGCACGCAATGTCTCCTGCAACAGGGTGATCAAATGATGATCCTACATCTGTAGACCCTTGAGAACTAGTTTGTTGTTGTTTCTGGATTTTAGAGATAGCAGGGATAGATTTACCAGGGGTTGATAGCTCTCGGTCTCAGCTATGACACATTGGAATTAGAATGAAGTTGCCCCTAACCTCTGGTCTGGGGTCAGATATAATTTCATCCCATTTATGATCAAGGTTAGATTTGGGGGTAGGGTAATCTGATTTTAGATCTGTGGTTATGGGTAGTTTAACTTCTACCTGCAATACTGTATGAAAGTGACGCAGAATTACGTCATACTTCCGGGGTCAGTCCCCTAAAATCCTTTGAATGGGCTTTACGATTATGTCATGAAATTCAGGAAAACGCACTCATTTAAGATATATATCAAAATTTAGTTTTGTTTTTGGATTAATTTACTTCTGCCAGATCCCTTTTATGAAGTTTTCGCACTGAAGACAATTGCGCTACGTATTTGCCCATTGCAGACCATTGCGCTACGTATTTGCCCATTGAAGACCATTGCGCTACGCATTTGCCCATTGAAAACCATTGCGCTATGTATTTGCCCATTGCAAACCATTGCGCTACGTATTTGCCCATTGAAAACCATTGCGCTACGTATTTGCCCATTGAAAACCATTCCAACAACTTTAAAAAGTTCTAAAACTACAATGCTACTTGCCGCGACACTTTCATAGGGTATGTCTATGGAACGCCGTTTGGGTCTTTGCGTATCAAAAAATATACACGTCAAATAACACCGTTTAATTATAGAATGTTGTGTTGGACCGCAACTTCTGTGGTAGTTAGCTAGCTTTAGCTTGGTACCTAGCTAGCACCAATACAACCAGCCTGAAAACAATGACCAGTAGAAACTGCAGTTATTTTCCTTATTCTTAGAAATTATTTCGGAATCCCTGTGAGTAAGTATTAGCTAGGTAGCCTCTTGTTGTTCGCCTATTGAAATTGAACTTAAGTTCATGAAAATAAATAGTTAGCCAGCTACTAAACCCTGTTGCCCAAAGCTAACGGTATAAGCAGCCAGCTAGCTTCATTAGGCTCGATGGTACCGGGTTATATGTTGTGAAACTAGGCACAATATTTTTTAAATTTGCGATTGGCCTTCAAAATAAAAGTACCTATTTGAACGTGATGCAGAAGGTGACAATGGGTGGAATCATGCCATATTTAGACTAGATAATGTTAATAAACAAGGTTGGAATATGAAGCAATGAAATGGGGTATATGTCTACTCTGTAACACCCACAGAACACTACTGTGAAGAGTTTATGAAAATATTAGCATTGTAGCTCGGGACTGTGACTGTGTGAAATCACCTCCCCTGTCAGCCCATTGACATTCATATTGCAGTGTATAGCTTTACTTACGGATTGGGGCTCAATGAAGTATCAGTTTTCTCAATACCCAAGATATTAATTCCCAATGACCTCCTCAGAGTTATCAAACTCAAACATCCACACAGTATTGTTTTTCTTCTAGAATGGTGTCCCAATACACATGGGTTGACAATAAATGTGGCTCAATTCACAGTTGTTTCAGAGTCCCACAATAAGAGATACGATGCTAATGTTCTCTGGGTGTCAAATTATTGTATTTTGTTGATTTTATATAACATTCCAACCTCGTTTAGCATGATCTATTCAATTATGGCATAATTCTACTATTTGTATTAATTTGCATCACTGTCAATTACATACTTTTATTTTGAAGGCTAACAGCAAAGTCCACTATTGTGGCTAATCCTTATTGTGTCTAGCTTCACATAGATGGGTCCGAACACCATTAATCAAATAAGAAGTGTCTTATAAATTAGGGTTATTTTAAATGATGACACCAAGCTATATAGTTAGCTATATAGATACTGAAACATATTATGTCATTTTGCTATGTTTTTGGGGAAGAACATTGTTTGCATCCATGAGCTAGCTAGCTTTTTTTATGACGGTCACTGTAGGTGCGCGAGACAAGTTTACCAGCATCATAGCATGGGTATCGATGAACCATTTTGACATATGAAATACGAGTGATAGTGTAATCAATGTATGAACGCGTTAAATTATAATATGACGTGCAGTCATATTTAGGTCATGATTGGTCAACAAGCTCATTTGATTTGTATCTTTTTTGACACGCAAAGACCCAAACGGCGTTCCATATATGACGGTGTTGGACAGGTGAACGTTTTAGTTAGAGAGATGCATTGTGGGATTGTTTTTATAAAGAAATCATGGCTACTGTAGTTTGTGTGTACATACAGACAGACAACTGTGTGGTCAGGTGTGTACTGCATGGCATTGCACTCACAAAGATCGACCAAAACAGACAATGCATATACCCTGAGTGACAACAAGTGCTTCTTTTAAACTTTGTTTCTGCTGTTGAATTCTGCTGTTGTTCACCCAAATGGTCTACAGAGAATATTATATATATTGGAATGTATGTAGGTAATAACCTAAATGTGTTCACTGGTGACCCTGGTCAATCAATGGCTGGGAAATACAATTATCAACCACTGGGTTCCTTTCTTACTGTTTCTTTCTTCTTTTCTGTTTCAAATCCTCTTTCTCGCTCTCTCTCTCTCTCTCTAGCACCTCACACGATAAACAAATGAATGCTCTCACCACATATCTTGTGCAGAATTACACATTTTTTTTAAAAGTGCTTTTAAATTGTATTCCATTGCTTTCAAATGGGCCTCTCAATGTCTGCTAGGACATTTACATTATTTTACAAATGATAAATCCCAAAATAAGGGATTATTTATATAAAGGTATATAAATAAATATACAAATAATATATATATATATATATATTAAATATAGTGTGTAGTTTAAGACAATATTGTGTTTGTTAGAGCTTTTGCACTAGTTGAATGTTTCTGTTATGTGTGACTATGTAACTTTTGCTCTCTAGTTTGTTGACAAAGCAGATTGTTTGCAGAATAATTTTGCTTTTGATTTCCTTTTCGATTTGTATATCCTCTTTTTAGCTTGTCAACGTACGGATAATCATGTTAGTGTTTTTGTATTTATATTGTACTGTCGAGCTTCTAGCAATGAAAATACTGTTGTTGCCCTGCTCCCTTAATACTGTTTTCTAGTATGTGTACCAATAAACTATACAGGTGTAAAATGGAACCTGTACTTTATTTGCTAGCCTATGGGGATACCTTAAAGGTGCAGTCTGTTGGTTGTTTATTTACAGTACATCTGAATAATGTTGTGTCAACCATTGGGGGGGGGGGGGGGTTGTGGTCTTTGCTAGTGTACTTGTCTGCACCGAACACAGACAAAGATGAACAGGTAGAATTTATCTACTTTTTTCTTTCTTTTCTGGTGGTTTGAGTCAGGTTAATTGTGTTTATTCTTCCTCTCGCTGCCACAAGCACCTTTAATTTTTGCCACCAAATTCTGTACAGGCCTTGAATTCAGGCTAATTTACTAAAGTGTACGTGTATATAGCAGATTTCAGTCAACAAGTGGAGTGTTCAAAAGTATAAGAACTCTGTTTCCTTTTTCACAGTGCGAAACTCTCAAAGGAATATCTCTGTGAATGTAAACAGTGATATGTTGTAAAATGGTAAAACATACAAAAAAATATCTTGGTTCTTGCTTTATGAAATGAGGACAACTGAAGATGAAAGGTTGTGTCATTGAAGACTGAAAGGGGCTGGGGGGAAGCCCACGCTCCTTTCCCTTCGAGGCCCAATGAAGCCATTTATACAGTACCAGTCAAAAGTTTGGACACAGCTAATCATTCAAGGGTATTTCTTTATTTGTACTATTTTCTACATTGTAGAATAATAGTGAAGACATCAAAACTATGACAACACATACAGTATGGAATCATGTAGTAACCAAAAAAGTGTTAAAGAAATTAACATTTTATATTTGAGATTCTTAAAAGTAGCCACCCTGTGCCTTGATGACTGCTTTGCACACTCTTGGCATTCTCTCAACCAGCTTCACCTGGAATACATTTCAATTAACAGATGTGCCTTGTTAAAAGTTAATTTGTGGAATTTCTCTCCTTAATGAGTTTGAGCCAATCAGTTGTGTTATGTCAAGGTAGGGGGTATAGAGAAGTAAGCCATATTTGGTGAAAGACCAAGTCCATATTATGGCAAGAACAGCTCAAATAAGCAAAGAGAAACAACAGTACATCATTACTTTAAGACATGAAGGTCAGTCAATCCAGAAAATGTCAAGAACTTTGAATGTTTCTTCAAGTGCAGTCTCAAAAACCATCAAGCGCTATGATGAAACTGGCTCTCATGACCGCCACAGGAATGGAAGACCCAGCGTTACCTCACCTGCAGAGAATAAGTTAATTAGAGTTAACTGCACCTCAGATTGCAGCCCAAATAAATTCTCACAGAGTTTAAGTAACAGACACATCTCAACATCAACTGTTCAGTGGCGACTGCGTGAATCAGGCCTTCATGGTCAAATTGCTGCAAAGAAACCACTACTAAAGGAGACCAATAATAATAAGAGACTTGCTGGGGCCAAGAAAAATGAGGACATTAGACGAAAAATTGGAAATCTGTTCTTTGGTTAGATGAGTTCAAATTGGAGAATTTTGGTTCCGATCTCTGTGTCTTTGTGAGATGCAGAGTAGGTGAACGGATTATCTTTGCATATGTAGTTCCTACCGTGAAGCATGGAGGAGGAGTTGTGATGGCTTTGCTGGTGACACTGGCACACTTAACCAGCATGGCTACCACAGAATTCTATAGCTATACGCCATCCTATCTGGTTTGTGCTTAGTGGGACTATCATTTGTTTTTCAACAGGACAATGACGCAACACACCTCCAGGCTGTGTAAGGGCTATTTGACCAAGAAGTAGAGTGATGGAGCACTGCATCAGATAACCTGGCCACCACAATCACCCAACCTCAACCCAATTGAGATGGTTTGGGATGAGTCGGACCGCAGAGTGAATGAAAAGCAGCCAACAAGTGCTCAGCATATGTGGGAACTCCTTCAAGACTGTTGGAAAAGCATTCCAGGTGAAGCTAGTTGAGAGAATTCCAAGAGTGTGCAAAGCTGTCAACAAGGCAAAGGGTGGTTACTTTGAAGAATCTCAAATACAAAATCAATTTTGATTTGTTAAACACTTTTTTGGTTACTACATGATTCCATATGTGTTATTTCATAGTGTTGATGTCTTCACTATCATTCTACAATGTAGAAAATAGTTTTGAAAAATGAAGAAAACCACGGGAATGTCCAAACATGTGACTGGTACTGTAGTTATCATTGTGAAATCCTTAGTGCTGTGATTAACTGACACTTCAATTAATAATTTTTAAACAACTAATTGGCCGATGTCGGTTCAATTATTTAAATCTCATTTCATTACGTTTTTCTCTGTGAACTCGTGTCCAAACTTTTGACTGGTACTGTATATCAATAGCAAATCATTTCTGGGTAACAATTAAATAACTTACTTTAATAATAGATTTCCATTAAAATGATCAAAAATAGCTTTTAGCAACAAGAAAAACTATTTCTCAAGCTAAAATGTTGTTGGACTGTCTGTGATTGGTCTGAGTGGAGAGAGGAAAACTGAAAACTAGTTGTTATTGGAAGAGAGGTTTGGAACTCACTTTGTTATTGGTCTGTTAACCTATTTACTGCAGTGTGATGTCACCATGGAAAGCTGAAACTCCCGCACATGCAAACCTGCTTGTTAGAAGGTCCTTTGTAGATTGTTTTTTCAACCAGCAACTTTGAGGAAATACAGTTGAAGTCAGAAGTTTTCATACACCTTAGCCAAATACATTTAAAATCAGTTTTTCACAATTCCTGACATTTAATCCTAGTAAAAATTCCCTGTCTTAGGTCAGTTAGGATCACCACTTTATTTTAAGAATGTGAAATGTCAGAATAATAGTAGAGAGAATGATTTATTTCAGCTTTTATTTCTTTCATCACATTCCCATTGAGTCAGAAGTTTACATACACTCAATTAGTACTTGGTAGCATTGCCTTTAAATTGTTTAACTTGGGTCAAACATTTTGGGTAGCCTTCCACAAGCTTCCCATAATAAGTTGGGTGGATTTTGTCTCATTCCTCCTGACAGAGATGGTGTAACTGAGTCAGGTTTGTAGGCCTCCTTGCTCGCAAACACTTTTTCAGTTCTGCCCACAAATGTTCTATAGGATTGAGGTCAGGGCTTTGTGATGGCCTCTCCAATACCTTGACTTTGTTGTCCTTAAGCCATTTTGCCACAACTTTGGAAGTATGCTTGGGGTCATTGTCCATATGAAAGACCCATTTGCGACCAAATGGGTGATCAGGCCTACCACAGGGAGTACAGGAGGGGACTGAGCACGCACCCCTGACTGATGTCTTGAGATGTTGCTTCAATATATCCACATAATTTTCCTACCTCATGATGCCATCTATTTTGTGAAGTGCACCAGTCCCTCCTGCAGCAAAGCACCCCCACAACATGATGCTGCCACCCCCGTGCTTCACGGTTGGGATGGTGTTCTTTGACTTGCAAGCATCCCCCTTTTTCCTCAAAACATAACAATGGTCATTATGGCCAAACAGTTCTATTTTTGTTTCATCAGACCAGAGGACATTTCTCCAAAAAGTATGATCTTTGTCCCCATGTGCAGTTGCAAACCGTAGTCTGGCTTTTTTATGGCGGTTTTGGAGCAGTGGCTTCTTCCTTGCTGAGCGGCCTTTCAGGTTATGTTGATATAGGACTTGTTTTACTGTGGATATAGATACTTTTGTACCGGTTTCCTCCAGCATCTTCACAAGGTCCTTTGCTGTTGTTCTGGGATTGATTTGCACTTTTCGCACCAAAGTACGTTCATCTCTAGGAAACAGAACGCATCTCCTTCCTGAGCGGTATGATGGCTGCGTGGTCCCATGGTGTTTATACTTGCGTACTATTGTTTGTACAAATGAACGTGGTACCTTCAGGTGTTTGGAAATTGCTCCCAAGGATGAACCAGACTTGTGGAGGTTTACAATTTTTAGATTTTCCCATGATGTCAAGCAAAGAGGCACTGTGTTTGAAGGTAGGCCTTAAAATACATCCACAGGTACACCTCCAAATGACTCAAGTGATGTCAATTAGCCTATCAGAAGCTTCTAAAGCCATGATATCATTTTCTGAAATTTTCCAAGCTGTTTAAAGGCACAGTCAACTTAGTGTATGTAAACTTCTGACCCACTGGAATTGTGATACAGTGAATTATAAGTGAAATAATCTGTCTGTAAACAATTGTTGGAACAATTAAATGTGTCATGCACAAGGTAGATGTCCTAACTGACTTGCCAAAACTATAGTTTGTTAGCAAGAAATGTGTGGAGTGGTTGAAAAACTAGTTTTAATGAATCCAACCTAAGTGTATGTAAACTTCAGACTTCAACGGTAAAACTAAAATAAAAAATTCACACTTTTACAGTGTTAGTTTTATCATTTTTTGTACAATATGATACAGAACAGAGTAAAAAATGAATTTCGACTGCAATGAACCCTGGCAGGCATGAGCTGTAGGCTACTGTTCTGTTTGTTGCAATAATCACATTCAATAAGAGCTCAATTAATTCACAGTCCCCCAGACCCCTACACACAAACAGGCGGTGCAGCCTCTGAAGCACCTTATCACAATTAGGCTATTAGTGATTCCATTAGAAAGCTGAAAAAGTATGATAATGATGTTAGCGTTGTCCTGGCAACTCCATGGCTTTTCGTGACTATAAAACAGCTTTGAGGGGCGGTATGTTTTTTTGCGGTGTGCATCAGGTTGGGAGAGAGGTTTCACCAAACCTGCTCCTGGACAGATACTGCTTCGTGTCTAACATACATAAAACCGTTATTCTATCAATTAAGTCATCATGTTGAAACTTCCGGAAAAGTCCAGCAGCCAAACAGGCACCAGAATCCTCCTCGAGGCCATGTCGAACGATAAGGTCCACCTGGCGAGGTTCATTCTCGACGCACTGGATGGGAAAATCATCGACTCCAAAACCGAGGGCGCGCAGACCCCTCTCATCTCATCTGTTCTGCTACCCGAATGTCAGACCAGGTCCAAATTCATAGAGATGCTTCTCCATAGGGGCGCCAGCGTCAATTGTCAAGACGAGAGCGGCCGCACTGCGCTCAGTTACGCATGTGAAAAAGGTTACCTTGACGCGGTGAAGATTTTGGTTAGAAACAACGCAGATCCAGAGATGGTTGACGCGTGGGGGAACACTGCGCTGATGTACGCGGCAGTGGCTGGTCACTCACCGGTCGTTGCGTTCTTGGTGAGAGCCTTCAAGAGACTGGGGCTTCAAATAGACCGACAGAATAACGTTGGTAACTCGGCAGTGGAGGTAGCAAAGTTTCTCGGCCACACAGACTGTTTTTATGCGCTTACCAGTAACTCAAAGAAAACCCGTGAAAATGACGTTGGAGGTCAGAAAGATGGTCATTCCCACGTCAGCTCGGATTGTAACGTAAATGAGGAGAAGTTGGAGAGAAAGTTATTGGATCCCATTAAGACACCAGACGTTCTCCAGGCCTGTCCCCAAAGCAACAGCTTGGCAGCAGTGGACGGGACATGGCTCCTGAGGCGTTCGGGTCGCAGAAGAAATTCTTTGATCTTAAAGAGTCGATTACAGTCAATGGATTCCATTGAGGAGTTTGAGAGAGAGATTGACATCCCCACATTCCCACAGGAGCTGGTTTTCTCGGGTGTTCTCACCCCCAAACCCCCTCCTCGATCTAACAACCACCAGACCTGCCCAAACCCGAAAACAATCTGTGTCATCACCAAACTTGGGGAAAAGTTCACCAGCTCCGATAATCACCTGCCTCATCTTACCAGAGGATCTGAGCATCTAAATCACATGTCAGTTCTATATTCGCCCCGGCCGGCCAAAAACAACCTCAAAACCACCAAAAGCTGCGTGTCAATATCTGCGCCAATAGCCTCTTCGTCCTCTCGTCTTGGTGTCCAACTAACTCCTATCACAGGCAACAAAGGCAAAGACGAATGGGATGATGTCAAACTGAAAACAGGGCCTGCCTTTAGTGTGAGGAGATTTGACGACAGCTACTACCAGAAAAGGTGCAGTTTGCCCACAAGCATCCTCAGTCCTGCACCTCCTGACCGTTCGAAAATGCCTTTACACAAAACCAAAACTATGTGGAGAAACGTTTCACCGACGGCCAACACCGAAATTCCAGATTTTACACCACCTGTCACCAGCTCCTCAACGACGTTCACGGTATTGGGCAACAAACTGTTTCGGAGGTTCACATTCCCCGCGTTTAAACAGAGCGGGAAGGAGGCGCAGGGGGGCGCGTGTGGAGGAGATCCCGCCTCAGGTTCACCGCGAGGAATGCCACGTTCAGAGACGTTCCCGCTGAGCACAAGACACCCGCAGGTGGGTAGCAAGCCCAGCATTGACAGTATCAGTGCAGTGAAATGCGAGTTTGACTTCAATTTTAAAACGGCCCATTCCTCTTAAACAGTATTTATCTGAGGATCATGCTTAATAGCCAAATGTCCTTTTGGAGAGTTGCAGTGTGTGAAGGCTTTTTCCCCCACTTATTTTATTCCAACACTACTAACACATTTTATTAAACTTGCCTAATTGTGATTCTAGATTTAGGACTATAGGAGATGAGTTAAATCAGGTGTGTTAGTTCTGCCTTGGGCTGGAACAAATACCTGTACACACTAGTGTTGGGAAGGGGGCGGGACAAACGCAAAGGCATATCCACCCGGAAGCCTCATGCAGCACAAATAGGATTCCTGTGCTACTGTAAAGATGATGTACATTTACTTTGAATAACAAACGCCATCACTTTCATAGCTATTCATATCGGTTGTGAAATATCAATACTATACATGTCATTTCTTTAAATTATTTTCATGGATTGCATTTCTATTTCAGTTACATTCTTGAATTGTGAAATATTAAGATGAATTAATAAATAATCGTTGGTATTTCTAAATGGAAAGTGTTTGTGTTCTTTGGAGGAGGAAAGTGTGTGTGTGTGTTTGTGTGTTTCCTCAATGTCAAGCTTCTTGGTAAGTTATGAAATCTTCACATAACCTTGACGTTAGAATACTGGGTCATTCTGGAAAGTCTACTGAGAAAGCTATCACATTTATACTGCGCTATAGTTATTTAATGTATTATTTATTGCCTATGTTTGTGGAAGCAATGTGAAGGAGGGGGGGGGGGGGGGGGGTGGTAGAGGTGACATGAGTATAGAGGTGTCAGAGCTGAAACGGTTGACAGACAGTTTTGACCAGATCAACTATTATTTTCTGAGTGCTTGGCATACACTGGCAATGTCCGCTATTGCCAAATTACAAGGGATACAACATCATCTGACACATCACACATATTCATTCGTGCCGTGTGTTTATTAACGTTTAAAATCATTAGAATCATAGACACACAAAAGTCAAGGGTGTGTATTTAAGCTGTAGTATGCACAATGTCTATGACAAAGGTGTGAGAGAGCGGACACACGCACACACGCACTGCCCGGTGTTCTCAAGACTGAGTTCACACTCCGTTGTGTGCGCGGGAGAGCACGTCGCCAGACTGCCATCCACGCGCACACACACCACATCAACTGCAACCTGCCCAGAAGGAGAGAAGAGGTGGTAGCACACACCTCAGCTGCAATCACAGAGATGGAAACAGCAGCATTGCGGCACTGACTAGCTGTGGTTGCTACTGCGAAGCTTTTTGAAGGAAACTAACTTCGGGAGAGAAACTTAACTTCTTCCCCACAGCGAATCGCCTGAGTCACGCAGAGCGTCGTTTCCGGCTCCCTGTCTGTCTTAGTATGTGCAGGGGAAACTCTGCTTCGCCGCCGGAGACGCTCACCAAAAGCTCTCTCATCGTCTGAATTTAGAGAGAGGAGAGAGTCTTAATTAAGCTGTACAATGCGTTCAGATAGCAGTTAACGAAACAGCCGTGACATTTTAATACGCAGCAAACCAGATGCGAACTCTCACATTCACCTGGAGATTTGCTGCATTCGCGATGATCGTGACTACGAGACACTGAGCAGCTGTATCCCTCCTCTCTCTATTTCTCCCTCCCGCTCTCTCTTTTGTCTTTTTCTCTCTCTCGCTCTCTCTGCGGGTTCACTACAAGGCTACCAGCCATTTCGGCAGTGCAATGGAGCAGCTCAGATTCAGCACCTTGGACACCGCTGGAGTTCTACTGTGTTTGTTCGGTAAGCTGTGTGTGTGTGTGTGTATATGTGTGGCACACGATATTTTGGTCGTGACTGCACGCTGCAACCTGCGTGTCTCTTTGTCTTTGTGTGTGTGTGTTTTATACGACATTTCGGTCGTGACTGCACACTGCAGCCTGCGTGTCTGTCTGTCTGTCTTTGTGTGTGTGTGTGTGTGTGTGTATGTGTGTGTGTGTGTGCGTATCTGTGTGTGTGTGAGAGAGAGAGAGAGAGAGAGAGAGAGACAGATAGAGAGAAATTCCTGTTGAGTTTGTGCGTAGAGGCACAGCCACCTGTTTTGACGTCAGTGCGGTGAAAAGCTGAAAAGCGCTTTATGAGAAAAAGAGTCACGTGCTTGTCATTATTAGAGCATTAGACTCACCGGTATGGGCGTCCCTATGTGCTGCCCATGTCGCTAAGGCATGCAGGGGACGTATAACTCACTCACTTGAGATCGAAGAGGTATCTTACAAACGGGTTATGTAGCTGTGTATTGTTTTACATCCTTGTGGGCAAATATACTCAAGAGAAGATTCGTTAAATGATCGTCCCGTTGTCTTTTGGGAGAAGATAAGTCCCTTTGAGCCTAATCTTTGAGTTTTTGGGCACACTGGGTTTGCTGATCATGCATGTTTGCATGTCAAGCACTGATTATTCAGTCTGCAACATCATTTACAGTAAAACCCATTCTTTCCAACCATCATTGACTGAAAATAAAGTAGTTCATTATTCTATTTTCTATAGATTCTATTTTATTCTGTTCCATCTGCTGATCTCACATGTTAATAAATCCTCTTAAGGATCGGACCCTTTTTTTCAATTTTCGCATAAAATGGCACCCAAGTCTAACTGCCTGTAGCTCAGGACCTGAAGCAAGGATATGCATATTCTTGATACCATTTGAAAGGAAACACTGAAGTTTGTGGAAATGTGAAAGGAATGTAGGAGAATATAACACATTAGATCTGGTAAAAGATAACACAAAGAAAAAAAACGTGTTTAAAAAAAAATTAATTGTACCATCATCTTTGAAGTGCAAGAGAAAGGCCATAAGGTATTATTCCAGCAATTTAGATTTTGGCCACTAGATGGCAGCAGTGTGTGCACAAAGTTTTAGACTCATCAAATGAACCATTGTATTTCTGTTCAATATGTTGTATCAAGACTGCCCAAATGTGCCTAATTGGTTTATTAATCACTTTTTAAGTTCATAACTGTGCACTCTCCTCAAACAATAGCATGGTATTATTTCACTGTAATAGCTACTGTAAATTGGACAGTGCAGTTAGATTAACAATAATGTAATATTTCTGCCAATATCAGATATGTCCATGTCCTGGGAAATATTCTTGTTACTTACAACCTCATGCTAATCGCATTAGCCTACCTTAGCTCAACTGTCCGTGGGGGACCCACCAATCATGTAGAAGTTTTTAAGCATGTTCATTGGAATATAGTTGGCGCTAGAAAACATATAAACTGTTATTGATTTGCCACTCTATTCCCACTGTACTCTACACTGCTGACATGACTCTATATTTCCCTGTGCTCAGCAATCCTGGTCCGGTTTACGGTCACCGCCGAGCAGGAGGGAGAGAACCTCTCCGGTCTGTCCACCAACCCGGATAAAGACATATTCGTGGTCCGAGAGAACGGGACCACCTGCCTCATGGTCGAGTTCGCTGTCCGCTTCACGGTCCCCTTCGATGTCCTCGCGCTCAACGGAATAGATGTAAGACACGACTCCGACCTGTCAGACTTCGTTTGTCTATCAACTTGAACTGACAGTGACACACTGTCCCATTTCTGTATGTAACAATTTGCTCTCATTCAGACACAAGGACACCCATGCCACGGTATTACGCACTTTGGCCTGTGCGTAAAATGATGTGCAGATCTTTTAGAAACACTGTACTGGGCTGTAGCAACAGCATACCAGTGTGAAACAATTCATAGAAGAGTAGTCTACTGAGAATAAAAAAAGTGTCTGATCGACACAATGAATCATACACGACTGAATGATCTGTTCTGTTCTTTGCAGCTTATCACGGAGAATGCATATCTGGCTCTGCCTCGCGGGGCAGACATAGAGGGGAAATGCGGGAGCCAGGACGCCCATATACACATCTCGTGGAATGATAACGCCTACACACTCCGCATCTACTTCGTCAAGGTTTGTCCGCTACTATGAAATAGTCAGTGGGCAAGCGGAGGTGATTTACAATGACCCAAAATCCTTAAGTGCGTTTACCCCCTGTGGAAGACTTGTAAAAATCTGTTTGGGTAACATCGCCTACACATAACAGCCAGGCATAATGTTCTGCTGCTGGAGACGATATGGTAAAAAAATTATATTGGAAAGCAGGGAATGACCGTGTGTGTGTGTGTGTGTGTGTGTGTGTGTGTGTGTTTTGCAGGAAATCAGTGACAAGGGACATGTGTGGAAAATTAGCAAGGTGCAGTTCGTTTATGACACCTCGGAGAAAACGCATTTCCTCAACCCATACAACCGTGAGTAGCAATTGTAACCCACTCAGCAATTTCTGTTTGTTTTGCGGTATGGTTTCATTGAAAAAATTATTTCACATTTGTACTAAACTGTTACAATAAAGAAAGACAATTCACATGGGCCTTTGGATATTTCCAAATTTCATTTGTATTTTTTCAATTTTCTTTCTACAAAACATTATTATTATTATTATTTTGATGTTCCTTCTGAATATTTCTTTGGTCACTTCTGATTTATTGCAGTCATTTCGATTAGATATATTATAAACTCATTCATTTAATAGCCGTCATGACTTATTGATAATCATGACTTATTGAGAAGCATTGATTATAAATTAAATTAAATTAACTAATATAGGCTACATTCACGTAGCCTACCCTGACCGCACCATTTGTGGATTCAATATTAATCCACATTTTAAAACCCATGATGGGACAGGCTGGAGTAAAGTTGAAAACGGAGTTATTGAAAGCAAACATTGCATTTTTTTCAGGATTTTCATCGATTTTCATCGAAGCACGTTTTGATTATATTGTAGGTCACCCTTTTTTTCTGTACACGCTAATGGTGTGTCTATCGCAGTGGCCGTTTTATGTGTTTGTAAAAACACAGGGATTCCTATAACCCTTGTACATAGAGGTTTTATACTTAAGAGGTTTTAACATTTCAATAATTATTCCTAAATCTTTCACAAATATTTGCTGAATAGGCTACATAGACTTTTATTTCGATATTGTGTAGCCTATAGGCCTACATATTTCTTTAACCAACTTCTATTAAAGACGTGTTTTTGTGTTTCTCTGTATGAAATGCATGCTTGTGTGTGTGTTTGTACGTACCTACTCATGTAATATGTCTCCTCGTGTACTGTATCCTCCTATTCCTTCTCTCCATACAGCTGGGAAGCACACAGCCAGCACCCACCATTTGTCAGCGTTAGAGACCCCTGCTGGCCGCTCATATGTCTGCGAGGCTAAGCAGACACTCACCCTCATCTCCAGTGACCACCAGAAGGGAGTGACTGTTGCCATAAGTGACGTCCAGATCCAGCCCTTCGACATCAACTCAGATTTCATGTTCAGTGAAGGTACAGACTCTAACCTTAACTAACTGTAGTTTAACTAACTGTAATTCGAACTCTAACGTCATACAGCCATGTTCAGTGAAGGTACAGACTCTAACCCTAACGTCATACAGCCATGTTCAGTGAAGGTACAGACTGTAACCCTAACGTCATACAGCCATGTTCAGTGAAGGTACAGACTCCAACCCTAACGTCATACAGCCATGTTCAGTGAAGGTACAGACTCCAACCCTAACGTCATACAGCCATGTTCAGTGAAGGTACAGACTGTAACCCTAACGTCATACAGCCATGTTCAGTGAAGGTACAGACTCTAACCCTAACGTCATACAGCCATGTTCAGTGAAGGTACAGACTGTAACCCTAACGTCATACAGCCATGTTCAGTGAAGGTACAGACTCCAACCCTAACGTCATACAGCCATGTTCAGTGAAGGTACAGACTCCAACCCTAACGTCATACAGCCATGTTCAGTGAAGGTACAGACTCTAACCCTAACGTCATACAGCCATGTTCAGTGAAGGTACAGTCTCCAACCCTAACGTCATACTGCCATGTTCAGTGAAGGTACAGACTCTAACCCTTATGTCATACAGCCATGTTCAGTGATGATACAAATAGAACAACAACCTACAGTAGTACTCCCTTCAATTTCCAAATGTTTTACACATCTCAAATGTATATCTTAGTATCAAAAAGTTTGTCATCTTGAGGAGAGATCTGACACTAGTGATGATGATGGTGATGAGAGTTTGCCGTAAAGTAGTATTGGAGAAGTTATCTCACAACCCCTACAAACTGCACTCTCCCTGCTCCCTTCATCTCCCTCTCCCTCACCCTTCTCTCTCTCTCTGGGGGCTGGGGGATGTTACTGCTTATTGAAGAGCAGAGCTGCAAAGAGGGATGGAGGGAGGATGAAAGAGAGGAAAGAGAGTAGAGGAGAAAGCGAGAGAGGTCATTAGGACTTTATTGCTGTAGTTATATCCCTGTCCTCAATGCAGACTTTAGACTTTAGTTCTATAGTTCTGTCATGACTCTCTCTCCTGGGTGAGGATCAGAGGCGCCAGATCAGCTTGGCACATGGCAGGACAGATAGCTCAAACCCCCCCGAGGGGCAGTTGGGACGGTTTTATGACTTAATGCCGGTTGTAAACTTTCTCTCTCTTGCACTGCAGTACGGAGAAGTTAAAAATGCTTTAGTTACAACAGAGAGACTTTGCCAAAACTTCAAACATCAAACAATGAACATTAGGGCAATATATTTCAATATCCAAATGTTGTGAATTATGAAAGATATAATATGGAAAATGTATGTATATTTTGTGATATCATTAAAATTATCAGAAAGACTGTATTACAAGATAACTGTAACTCTGAAAGTGTACACGTCCTAGTGATCAGGTTTGCTTCTAAATGTTGTATAAAATAAATTATTACGTATAAGAATACTTTTGAAAAGATAGAAATATGATTTTAGCCTTCTAAATGAAATAATGGCTTTTCATATAAACCTGGGCCAAGTCCGTAACCACGCCCATGTGAGCACAGACATTGTGTCAACATGATGGAACCACCTTTCCGACCAGAGGGCTTAAAAGGACTCGCGAAATAATTAACATATTAGACCAAGCAGGTGGACGGTGTAAGCTGGATGTCACAAAATGGTTAAAACTACAAGACCAGAAAATGTTAAGACCCTCTGAAACTCTTGACATTTAAATAAGTTGAATAAGTTGAAGTCTAAGTGTTATTGTTTATTAGTTTACTCCGATTGGGGGAAGGGTGGTAGGGTTTGCAGGGAATAATAAAGGTATATTCTAAAAAAAAAAGTATGTATGTCTATATAGGTATGTGTATGTATATATATGTGTATGTGCAGTGGGCTCCAAAATGACTGGCACCCCTGACTGGCAATGCACAAACAATGCTTAAACAAATCAAATCAAATCAAATGTATTTATATAGCCCTTCGTACATCAGCTGATATCTCAAAGTGCTGTACAGAAACCCAGCCTAAAACCCCATACAGCAAGCAATGCAGGTGTAGAAGCACGGTGGCTAGGAAAAACTCCCTAGAAAGGCCAAAACCTAGGAAGAAACATAGAGAGGAACCAGGCTATGTGGGGTGGCCAGTCCTCTTCTGGCTGTGCCGGGTGGAGATTATAACAGAACATGGCCAAGATGTTCAAATGTTCATAAATGACCAGCATGGTCGAATAATAATAAGGCAGAACAGTTGAAACTGGAGCAGCAGCACGGTCAGGTGGACTGGGGACAGCAAGGAGTCATCATGTCAGGTAGTCCCGGGGCATGGTCCTAGGGCTCAGGTCCTCCGAGAGAGAGAAATAAAGAGAGAATTAGAGAGAGCATATGTGGGGTGGCCAGTCCTCTTCTGGCTGTGCCGGGTGGAGATTATAACAGAACATGGCCAAGATGTTCAAATGTTCATAAATGACCAGCATGGTCGAATAATAATAAGGCAGAACAGTTGAAACTGGAGCAGCAGCACGGCCAGGTGGACAGCAAGGAGTCATCATGTCAGGTAGTCCTGGGGAATGGTCCTAGGGCTCAGGTCTTCCGAGAGAGAGAAAGAAAGAGAGAAGGAGAGAATTAGAGAACGCACACTTAGATTCACACAGGACACCGAATAGGACAGGAGAAGTACTCCAGATATAACAAACTGACCCTAGCCCCCCGACACAAACTACTGCAGCATAAATACTGGAGGCTGAGATAGGAGGGGTCAGGAGACACTGTGGCCCCATCCGAGGACACCCCCGGACAGGGCCAAACAGGAAGATGTAATATAAATATAAATATAAACAATATAATTATAGAGGTAAACTCAAAATACCAACGTGAGAAATACTGTACTTTATTAATGTTTCAATGCAACCAACCAAAATGATTTATTGATTTAGTTAAAAATCTATGTCCTCCAAATAAAGGTTTCACAATTAATGGCACCCTTAAAGATTATTGTAAATAGCATCTACCAAAATTAAACCACAAATTAAATTCCACTTATTTAAGTTTATCTAAGTCTTAAGGAACTATATTGAGCCATTACATCACTTCCTGTTTCACTAGGATATAAAAATGAGGTAACACACATGCAATATCCCACTGTCATCCAATACCATTAAGAAAACAGAAGAACTAGCAGTTCAAAGGAGACAGATGGTCGTAGACCTTCATAAATCTGGTAATGGCTACAAGAAGATCCACAAACGCTTGAATATACCACTGAGCACTGTCAGGGCAATTATTAGAAAATTCAAAAGATATGGTACAGTTGAAAACCTCACGGGTTGCCCCCCAGGATAGGGAGGAGGATGGTGAGAGAAGCAACTAAATCCCCAAGAATCACTGTGAAAGAATTGCAGGCCTTTGTGGCATCTTGGGGTCACTAAGTTTCAAAAAGCACCATCAGACGCCACCTCCACATCCACAGGCTCTTTGGAAGGGTTGCCAGAAGAAAGCCCTTTCTGACCCAAAGACACAGACACAAGCGCTTAGAGTTTGCCAAACGTCATTTAAATTATGACTGGAAGGAGGTGCTCTGGTCAGATGAGACCAAAATGGAACGTTTTGGTCAGATACAGCATCGGCATGTTTGGCGTCCAAACAGAGATGCATACCAGGAGAGGCACCTCATGCCCACAGTGAAATATGGAGGGGGGTCAGTGATGTTTTGGGGCTGTTTTAATTCCAGAGGTCCAAGGGCACTGGTTAAGATTGATGGCATAATGAATTCTACCAAGTATCAGGCAATTTTGGCTGACAATCTGGTTTCCTCTGCCAGAAGGCTGTGACTTGGCCGTAGGTGGACTTTCCAACAAGACAATGACCCAAAAACATACCTCAAGATCCACACAGAAATGGTTCTGTGACAACAAAAATCTATGTTCTGCCATGGCCATCTCAGTCGCTGGACCTCAATCCAATCTTAAACCCGTGGGCTGAGTGGAAGAGGGCAGTTGATAAGCGCAAACCCAAGAATGTGAAGGATCTTGAAAGGATCTGCATGAAGGAATGATCCAAAATCCCTCCAAATGTTTTCCTTAACCTTGTCAAACATTACAGGAAAAGACTCCATGCTGTTATCCTTGCCAGAGGTGGTTGCACTAAGTACTAAATGTTACATTTATTTTGTATTAAATAATTGAATGATTTTGGTTGGTTCCATTGAAACATTAATAAAGTACAGTATTTCTCGCATGTTGGTATTTTTGAGTTTCTCTCTATAATTATATTGTTTATATTTTTGTAAGTATTGTTTGTACATTGCCAGTCAGGGGTGCCAGTAATTTTGGAGCCCACTGTATATGGATATATATATTTAGCCCCAAAAATATATGGGGGGTTGGAAATGATGCAGACAATTACATTGATGGAAGCAACAATCTTTCCGCAATATTAAGCTGATCCAACCCTTTAGAAAAATAACATTTAAAAAATAAGTCGAAGACTAGACCAATACATTCCCAGTCTGCAGCTGGTATGTAAAATAGTCTAGGACAATTGACCAAGACGAGAGGGAAGAACAAATCTCTCTCACCATCATAGGTACCTCTGAGGTATCTAGTCTAACAAACAGAGGGAAGTACAGATCCCTGTGAACATCGCATGGTACACCTCTGATGTATCCATTCTAACGAACACTTAGCAACAAAGAAGCCTACAACTAAGGACATTGTGACCTCTGGTGGACAACCAGAGACTTACATCAAACTACTTGCCGTAGACGGATAGAGTGATTTCAACAGAAAGACGTCAGAGAAAGACATCTACGCTTAAATATATGTTTCACTTCTAATCCGAATGAGCAATTAGTAGGGTGCTAAATATTCATATTTGCGGTGAGCGTAGTTTCCAAATGTATGTACGATAAGTCCACTTTCTTTGTCTCTCCTGCTCTTTATCTTTCCCCACCCCTTTCCATTGTGTAATAAGTCGTCATATCGGGTTAGTCCACTAGGGACTTTTCATGTGCATTATGTTAGTAATCGATAACCTATACCGTGTGTGTTTCTGTGTTTCTGTGTGATTATTTAGTTAGTTAGTTAGTAAATAAATAGTTAAGCCAATTTGTGTATTGCTGATTCATCACTTAGGCTAGTGTTCTTGCGGATTAAGATATTTGTGACGTTCAGAATGAGACTGATATGAGAAAATAATTGAATGATGACTGTTATGATATTGATATATTCTTGAGTTAAATAAATTAAATAAACTTTTCCCGTGGTGCCCCAAATTACTAAGGAATCAATTGTTTCATAATTTATTTAATCAAGTAATAATTTAACTTTGGAGGTAATTATTCAATGAATAGCAGTCATCACATTAATGATAGTCACGTCATGACAATTCTATACTGTGACCTCCAAAGGCGATCATGCTTCTCTCTCTGGACGGCAGTAAACTACACTGTTTTTTGCTACAGTACCCTTCAACTATAGTGTTTATTAACCCGTGGTATACAGAAGCTTTTCATCTGGCACATATTAACCTTTGACACATTCTGTAAGATCTGCTAACCACCAGAGAGCAGTCCACCAATGATGACGTAAACAATGGAGTAAATACATCCTATGATCCAGGACATAATGTACAGTACATGTAAAACATACAGATCACTTAGCTAATATGAACTAAATTATTGTGACTGACCAGCAAACCCATGTTTAATTTCTCAGTTAGTTAAAGTTAAGGTTAGGATTAGGGTTAAGGTTAGGGTTTAGAGTTTACGGTTTAGAGTTTAGGGTTGCAGGTCAGTCATGTAGCTTTAGTTGCACATGTGTGGATAGAACTGTGTGTGTGTGTGTGTGTGTGTGTGTGTGTGTGTGTGTGTGTGTGTGTGTGTGTGTGTAGGGGTAGGTAGCATGTGTTTGAATGCTCTTTTGAGCTTATTTGACACATGAACACATCAGTAACAGTTGATTTAATGCAAGGCATTGCATGGCAACAGACAGACAAAAACATACACAAACACACACACACACAGTTCTAATCTATTCACACATGAATGTGTGTTGTGTGTGTCTACCTGCAGCCTATAAGTGCATCACGGACCAGAGGGAACAGCTGGAGGAGACTCTTCCTCTGATCCTGGGCTTCATCCTGGGCCTCATCATTGTCATCACACTGTCCGTCTACCACTTCCACCTTAAACTGACCGCTGCCACTCAGTCTCAGCTGCCTTGCGACCGTTCCATGTACAACAACATGTAAGGAACTGGACATTTAAACAGCCACTGTACCACAAATCTCCCTGGTCAAGAGGAATATGTAAGAAATCAGATATTATCATCACAATAATACAACTCCATGTTCAAGGTAATAGGACATTGAAACAAGCACAACGTGATGTTCAAGGTAATAGGACATTGAAACAAGCACAACGTGATGTTCAAGGTAATAGGACATTGAAACAAGCACAACGTGATGTTCAAGGTAATAGGACATTGAAACAAGCACAACGTGATGTTCAAGGTAATAGGACATTGAAACAAGCACAACGTGATGTTCAAGGTAATAGGACATTGAAACAAGCACAACGTGATGTTCAAGGTAATAGGACATTGAAACAAGCACAACGTGATGTTCAAGGTAATAGGACATTGAAACAAGCACAACGTGATGTTCAAGGTAATAGGACATTGAAACAAGCACAACGTGATGTTCAAGGTAATAGGACATTGAAACAAGCACAACGTGATGTTCAAGGTAATAGGACATTGAAACAAGCACAACGTGATGTTCAAGGTAATAGGACATTGAAACAAGCACAACGTGATGTTCAAGGTAATAGGACATTGAAACAAGCACAACGTGATGTTCAAGGTAATAGGACATTGAAACAAGCACAATGTGATGTTCAAGACATTACAACCACCATACTATAAAATCAAGACATCATGACCACTCTCCATTCAAGGATTGGACATTAGAACAACAATCATTGACTACAATTATAACCGCAATGCTCCTGCCTCTCCAAAGTCAAACCAACGTGACTTCCCCTGCTCTGAACTTCACCATATATTGGAGAGTAGGCCAGAACTTGATGGAGGCCTAACTTGCAATATGGCTAACGTGAGATATGCTTTTGAGTAAAACCATGCATTGAAGTCAATTGGAGACTTGCGCAACATTTGATTTACGCACAGAGATTTTTCAGTTAGCATTCCACCCATAGATGGTGTTCTGTTGTTTGTGTCCATAAATCGTGGTTATGTGGAGAAGCCTGCAGTTTGTCATTCCCCATCCCCTGTCTCTCTCTGTCTTTCCTGTGAACACGCTGCAAAACAAGTTGTGAAAGTGGAGGGTGTTGTGCTGTGTGCAGGTGTTTCAACGACCTTCAGAAATCATGAAAAATAAATAATTGCAGGCAGTGTATTTACTTTGGGTTGATGGATCCTTTTCCAGATCCCATTTTATGGAATTATATCAAGAAAAAATATGAAATATGTAAAATAAAACAAAGAAAACATGTTCTGTAAATAACTTGCAAAGAAATGATGTAATAATTTATCTTCAATCAGAATGTCAGAAGAACAAAGTGTATCATTGTGAAAGAAATGTGCGATATTTAAGCTTCAAAAATAATAAATGTACAATATTTTCAGAAGAACTATGCTGATGCAAACTTTAATGTTCACTGAAATAAATTTCCTAGGAGATGTCCTAAACCTGCGTAGGTCTGTTTTTCATGTTGTTTTGTGTTTGCCCATATAAAACTGGTTAGCTATACTTTTGGACAACTTTTGTGTTTTTTATTTTACCAGGTAAGTTGACTGAGAACCCATTCTAATTTACAGCAACAACCTGGGGAATAGTTACAAGAGAGAGGGGAGGATGAATGAGCCAATTGTAAACTGGGGATGATTAGGTGACCATGATGGTATGAGGGACAGCTTGGGAATTTAGCCAGGACACCGGGGTTAACACCCCTACCCTTACGATAAGTGCCATGGGATCTTTTAGTGACCACAGAGAGTCACTAATGTCCCATCTGAAAGACGGCACCATACACAGGGCAATGTCCCCAATCACTGCCCTGGGGCATTGGGAAAGGGTGCCTCCTACTGGCCCTCCAACTTTCATTTTCTCTGATTGTTGGATAAGTATGTCTGTTGTAAAATATATTTCAGTGGCCTGTTTTTCAGGCTTCAGTAGCCCTGTGTTACAAAACATGGAATATTGTCACACTAAATGGACTTAAAATCTGAAAGAGATGGGTTACTTTCATAATATTAATTGAAGTCCCAACCATGAGTCTTCCAGGGGAGTGGTAGACAGCTGCGACTGAGCCCGGGTGATCAATGCTCCTGTCGGGCGTGGCATGGCCCAGTCATCGAGGCGGAGATGGGGTATTAATCTCGACGTATGACTCTGGGCCTTCAGAGGAAACGCGATATGAGTAAGTCAAATTGAAAATAAATGGAGCATCTGTGACATCCACACCTCTTTGTTTGAACACCACAGACATCATCATGAATCATGTCACCGCTGACACAAGTCATCAAACTCAGAGCCCTTACCTGGTGTTCATTTCGCTCTGAAGTCCCATACATCTATCCTTGGTTTGACACTTTGCACAGACTGAATTAATGACATTTTAATGAATGAAGGAAATGTTATATTCGTGTCAAATCAGCAGCTGGCAACCCATCCCTTATGAGATTAATTGACACATGAACAAACATTACTATAATAATAATTATTCTGGTGTTCTTTGTAGTGCGCATCGCATGAAGAGTGAAATAATAAAATAAAAATCAATAAGTAACAAATAGTAAATAAGGTTAACCAAACAATAATTTTAAATCCAGAAAAATTCAACAGAAGGTATTTGAACCCAGTCTGGCACAAAGAGAAGATTGATGTGAGAGAAAGGCCTAATGACCTGTTAACCCTACCCTTTTTAGCAGTGAGAAACAAACAAAGCCTATACAGAATCCATTGTCTTTCTACTGTTTTATGGGTGACAGTTGAAGGGGGGAATTAGCGTGGGTGGTTACCTGGTTGGTCTGGTGGTGTACAATCAGGGCCAGAGTCACAGTGGGCCTAGTTTGGTTCACTGCTAGTTTATTTACAGCTGTGGTTAAGGTGACTTCCTGTGAAAGAGGAGTTTTATTATCCTGGGTCAAACCAAATTTAATATCCTATTATAGTTCCACACAGGAAGAGCTAGTAGGAGAGAAAAAGCTATGACCTCATATATCGTCTAGTCATGTGAGGTGTATGTATATACATCTTTCGGTTCATTTAGTTCAGGGGTGTCAAACTCCTTCCATGGAGGGCCTAGTGTCTGCAGGTTTTTTTTTTCTTCCTTCAACTAAGACCTAGACAACCAGGTGAAGGGAGTTCCTTACTAATCAGTGACCTTAATTCATCAATCAAGTACAAGGGTGGAGCGAAAACTCACAGACACTCAGCCCAGGTAGCCTAGTGGTTAGAGCATTGGGCCAGTAACCGAAAGGTTGCTGGATTGAATCCGAGCTGACAAGGTACATTGAGAGAAAAAAGTATTTGATCCCCTGCTGATTTTGTACATTTGCCCACTGACAAAGAAATGATCAGTCTATCATTTTAATGGTAGATTTATTTGAACATTGAGAGACAGAATAACAACAACAAAAAATCCAGAAAAACCCATTTCAAAAATGTTAGAAATTCATTTGCATTTTAATGAGGGAAATAAGTATTTGACCCCCTCTCAATCAGAAAAATGTCTGGCTCCCAGGTGTCTTTTATACAGGTAACGAGCTGAGATTAGGAGCACAGGGAGTGCACCTAATCTCAGTTTGTTACCTGTATAAAAGACACCTGTCCACAGAAGCAATCAATCAATCAGATTCCAAACTCTCCACCATGGCCAAGACCAAAGAGCTCTCCAACGATGTCAGGGACAAGATTGTAGACCTACACAAGGCTGGAATGGGCTACAAGACCATCGCCAAGCAGCTTGGTGAGAAGGTGATAACAGTTGGTGCGTTTACTTGCAAATGGAAGAAACACAAAATAACTGTCAATCTCCCTCGGCCTGGTGCTCCATGCAAGATCTCACCTCATGGAGTTGCAATGATCATGAGAACAGTGAGGAATCAGCCCAGAACTACACGGGAGGATCTTGTCAATAATCTCAAGGCAGCTGGGACCATAGCCACCAAGAAAACAATTGGTAACACACTACGCCGTGAAGGACTGAAATCCTTCAGCACCTGCAAGGTCCGCCTGCTCAAGAAAGCACATATACAGTGCGGCAAAGAAGTATTTAGTCAGCCACCAATTGTGTAAGTTCTCCCACTTAAAAAGATGAGAGAGGCCTGTAATTTTCATCATAGGTACACTTCAACTATGACAGACAAAATGAGAAAGAAAAATCCAGAAAATCACATTGTAGGATTTTTTATGAATTTATTTGCAAATGATGGTGGAAAATAAGTATTTGGTCAATAACAAAAGTTTATCTCAATACTTTGTTATATACCCTTTGTTGGCAATGACAGAGGTCAAACGTTTTCAAAAGTCTTCACAAGGTTTTCACACACTGTTGCTGGTATTTTGGCCCATTCCTCCATGCAGATCTCCTCTAGAGCAGTGATGTTTTGGGGCTGTTGCTGGGCAACACGGACTTTCAACTCCATCCAAAGATTTTCTAAGGGGTTGAGATCTGGAGACTGGCTAGGCCACTCCAGGACCTTGAAATGCTTCTTACGAAGCCACTCCTTCGTTGCCCGGGCGGTGTGTTTGGGATCATTGTCATGCTGAAAGACCCAGCCACGTTTCATCTTCAATGCCCTTGCTAATGGAAGGAGGTTTTCACTCAAAATCTCACGATACATGGCCCCATTCATTCTTTCCTTTACACGGATCAGTCGTCCTGGTCCTTTTGCAGAAAAACAGCCCCAAAGCATGATGTTTCCACCCCCATGCTTCACAGTAGGTATGGTGTTCTTTGGATGCAACTCAGCATTCTTTGTCCTCCAAACACGACGAGTTGAGTTTTTACCAAAAAGTTATATTTTGGTTTCATCTGACCATATGACATTCTCCCAATCTTCTTCTGGATCATCCAAATGCTCGCTAGCAAACTTCAGACGGGCCTGGACATGTACTGGCTTAAGCAGGGGGACACGTCTGGCACTGCAGGATTTGAGTCCCTGGTGGCGTAGTGTGTTACTGATGGTAGGCTTTGTTACTTTGGTCCCAGCTCTCTGCAGGTCATTCACTAGGTCCCCCCGTGTGGTTCTGGGATTTTTGCTCACCGTTCTTGTGATCATTTTGACCCCACGGGGTGAGATCTTGCGTGGAGCCCCAGACCGAGGGAGATTATCAGTGGTCTTGTATATCTTCCATTTCCTAATAATTGCTCCCACAGTTGATTTCTTCAAACCAAGCTGCTTACCTATTGCAGATTCAGTCTTCCCAGCCTGGTGCAGGTCTACAATTTTGTTTCTGGTGTCCTTTGACAGCTCTTTGGTCTTGGCCATAGTGGAGTTTGGAGTGTGACTGTTTGAGGTTGTGGACAGGTGTCTTTTATACTGATAACAAGTTCAAACAGGTGCCATTAATACAGGTAACGAGTGGAGGACAGAGGAGCCTCTTAAAGAAGAAGTTACAGGTCTGTGAGAGCCAGAAATCTTGCTTGTTTGTAGGTGACCAAATACTTATTGTCCACCATAATTTGCAAATAAATTCATTAAAAATCCTACAATGTGATTTTCTGGATTTTTTTTCTCATTTTGTCTGTCATAGTTGAGGTGTACCTATGATGGAAATTACAGGCCTCTCTCATCTTTTTAAGTGGGAGAACTTGCACAATTGGTGGCTGACTAAATACTGTTTTGCCCCACTGTACATGCCCTTCTGAAGTTTGCCAATGAACATCTGTATGATTCAGAAGACAACTGGGTGAAAATGTTGTGGTCAGATGAGACCAAAATGGAGCTCTTTGGCGTCAACTCAACTCGCCGTGTTTGGAGGAGGAGGAATGCTGCCTATGACCCCAAGAACATCATCCCCACCGTCAAACATGGAGGTGGAAACATTATGCTTTGGGGGTGTTTTTCTGCTAAGGAGACAGGACAACTTCACCGCATCAAAAGGGCGATGGATGGGGACATGTACCCTCAAATCTTGGGTGAGAACCTCCTTCCCTCAGCCAGGGCATGGAAAATGGGTCGCGGGTGGGTATTCCAGCATTAAATGACCAAAAAACATACGGTCAAGGCAACAAAGGAGTGGCTCAAGAAGAAGCACATTAAGGTCCTGGAGTGGCCTAGCCAGTCTCCAGACCTTAATCCCATAGAAAATCTGAAGGTTCGAGTTGCCAAACGTCAGCCTCAAAACCTTAATGACTTGGAGAAGATCTGCAAAGAGGAGTGGGACAAAATCCCTCCTGAGATGTGTGCAAACCTGGTGGCCAGCTACAAGAAACGTCTGACCTCTGTATTTGCCAACAAGGGTTTTGCCACCAAGTACTAAGTCATGTTTTGCAGAGGGGTCACATACTTATTTCCCTCATTAAAATGCAAATCAATTTATAACATTTTTGACATGCGTTTTTCTGTATTTCTTTTGTGGTTCTTCTGTCTCTCACTGTTCAAATAAACCTACCATTAAAATTATAGACTGATCATTTCTTTGTCAGTGGGCAAACAACAACAAAATCAGCAGGGGATCAAATACAGTGCCTTGCGAAAGTATTCGGCCCCCTTGAACTTTGCGACCTTTTGCCACATTTCAGGCTTCAAACATAAAGATATAAAACTGTATTTTTTTGTGAAGAATAATTAATAATAATAATAATTTTGCACGCCCAATTTTTCAGTTTTTGATTTGTTAAAAAAGTTTGAAATATCCAATAAATGTCGTTCCACTTCATGATGGTGTCCCACTTGTTGTTGATTCTTCACAAAAAAATACAGTTTTATATCTTTATGTTTGAAGCCTGAAATGTGGCAAAAGGTCGCAAAGTTCAAGGGGGCCGAATACTTTCTCAAGGCACTGTACCTTTTTCCCTCACTGTAAAAATCAGTCGTTCTGCCTGAGCAAGGCAGTTAACCCACTGTTCCCCGGGCGCCGAAGACGTGGATGTCGATTATGGGAGGCCCCACACCTCTCTGATTCAGAGGGTTTGGGTTAAATGTGGAAGACACATTTCAGTTGAATGCATTCAGTTGTACAACTGACTAGGTATCCCCCTTTCTCTCCGTGGAATGAGTTTGACACATGTGCTTTAGTTGTTTTAACTACAGAGGCAAGGCTATTGTTGCTACACCAGAGTCCGCTGAAGTGTCCAGCTAAACGTTATTAGGCCAACACTGAAGAATGTTTTGGGTCATATTCAATTTAAAATCCATGGTTTGGTGTTATCAGGGATGGACAAAAAACATAATTCTTGTTCATCTGTAGTGTGGGCAAAGTGGGATGTAGCCTAAACAGCAAGCAACTAGCGGCGATAGGAGATTTCAGCAACATGGACAGCGATGAATTGGGAACCTTGAGATCTGACAATCAGAACCATAGGACAGTGGACAGTAATGCAGCTACACAGGAAGCAATAAGCCTGCAGGGCAAGACTCCCACACAAAAATCCATATTTCACTTCAAATATAAACCTTTAGAATTGTGAATTGTAGGGATTAAATATGCAATTATTTGAAATGAGTTGAACTATTCTTGATTCTACTGTATACGTCTACATGCAGGAATGTATATTTGAATTCATTTACCCTGTAAACGTCTGATTGTGTGTTTAAAGGCCCTCAAATTGACCCTGGGTTTGTACAGGTGAGAGTGTGGAAAAACATGCTTCGCTTGTCAATGTTTTGATTCGCTTTTTTAATCAAAACCAGTTTCACTGATAACAAACATGCAATATCACTGTACAAGCAACACCATGGATAGTAGTACCCATTCAAGTCCCCCAATAGTAGTCAAGGATAAGCCAGCTCACACACACAAACACACACACTCTCAAGCACACACATGTTCATATTTACATATCACAGTGAATGATGGGTAAAAACGATACGGGGTTACACTGTTCTCTAGTCCAATCAGAACTGAGAATCAGATTGCGGCACTGTGTGTGTGTGTGTGTGTGTGTGTGTGTGTGTGTGTGTGTGTGTGTGTGTGTGTGTGTGTGTGTGTGTGTGTGTGTGTGTGTGTGTGTGTGTGTGTGTGTGTGTGTAAGATAAGAAACAGATAACAGCCAAGTTGTGCGAGAGTTGAAAATAAAACCTTTTATCACCGTGTGTGTCAGACTGAGAAGCTCAGATATTGCTGTAGGAGTCTTGTATGTGTGCCCTTTGAATTGATAGGAGTGTGGTGATGGGTAAAGAAAATGGCTCTGTTTCAAATAAACTATTCCTGCCAATCCACTCAAACAGTGCTACGTGTGATTTGTGTTAAATTACATTGTCAAAAGATGAATACATTGGTGATGATAGATACGTTTGGGGTATTGCTTGTATGATATAACCAATATCACTGTCTGTCTGGCTGTTGATATTTATAAATGTAAATGAAAAAGAAAGGCCACACTACCAAAATATAAACCTTCAATTCAAAAAAATAAATACAAACTTTAAAACAGCATACAACATTCTGGCATTACGCGTTTTTACAAACTCAATGGAGATTCTCTCTACAAATGTGGGATAATAAATATATTCAGGTTTATTTTTGTAACAGTTAAGAGTTGGTTTATTTGGGATATCTCTTACATTCTTAATCAAAAATGTATTATTATTATAAACAGTAAGAAATATCTTCGCAGAAACTCTGATTTATATGTAATACTGCCCATATCCCAATAGTTACTACACAATAAAATACTGCAAATTATCAAAACTGTACAGAAAAACTGTCTCTAAAATACATTTTCACTATTAGTGTGAGACGAGAGAAGTGAAGAGTGCGATGTTTAATTCCACCAATAGGAGAACAGCCTGTCTTCCAGTCAGACTAAGACACACCCATACCGCTCCCACTAACGTTGCTTCCTGATTGTTCTGAGATCGACTGCTCATATCCGGGGCGGTTGGCATGTCTCATGGGTCCCTCAACATGGCGGCCAGCAAAGGCAGTCTCAGCCAATCACCTCACACCATCTACGCTCTAGTCAATGGTTACTACAGTATAACCCTACAGACAAGAAGAGAGGAAACTGCACCTGGACCACCCACCCTACAAATCTCTACTGGTCTAACAGCCTAGAGAATCCAAAGAGTTCAAACCAAGAGGCTAATCTTCTTTGCATTTGGCTCCAGGACAGGCAGCAAGTCGGCCACAGAAGACTGAGACTCCTACAGTACATTTCCCTATACTTCAGTGTTGAACTTTATATAGTGTTTCTCAAAATAGTGGATATCACATTTTTCTTTAATCTTTTCTTTGTAAACAATTCCTCAAGCTAAACTACTGCACGGTTACAGGTGTGAGCATTTGTTTTAGTGGCGTAGTCTCTCAGGTCCGGTGTGTGTTTGTTTGGCAAGGTGTGGAGCGCCGCCCTGGTGGCGGGTGGTCAGGTCAGCGGTGGCGGTAGTGCCTCATTAGGGGGACGATGCAGGATGGGGGACCCGACAGCTTGAGGAAGGGGTGCTGGAGCAGCTCCTGGGCTGTGGCTCGCTGAGACGGCTCTCTAACCAACATCAGGCCCAGGAAAGCCCTCAGCACCGACGATACCTGACAGAGAGAGAGGGAACACATGACTCATTATTTGACTTAGGGGATAACTGACATGAATCCACATTTCTGTAAATGTGCCAATTCAGTCATGAAATAGATTAGCCCTGCTGACCTTGTGTGACTCCTTTAGCCGTGGGGGCAGGTTGTCTCGTATCCTCCTCATGGCCTGTAGAGGGGGTTCGTTAAAGTACGGGGGTTCCCCATCGATCATCTCTATCACCATGATGCCCAACGACCAGATATCCACCTAGCAGGCAGCGTGAATGCTATTATTATATACAACAATAAACTTTTTAATGTGATACTTGTCAATGTGTGTCCTTACCTCCGTGCCGTAGGGTAACCGTGAGATGACCTCTGGTGCCATCCAGTAGGGCGTGCCCACCAGAGACTTCCTCTTGGGCACCTCTTTGGACACTTGGGCACAGAAGCCAAAGTCTGACAGCTTGATCTGTGGGAACAGAACATATTTGGTTGTTATCTATGGGAATTTTCTGAACACTTTTGTACATGGGGACATATAAATGACAGATTTTTATCTTCATTGATTTTACATTTTGGATGTGTGCTTCCTTTTTATCGGAAAACATTTTTGGGTTTGAATATGAACTTTATTTTCTAAATGTTCTAATATTTAACTATTCATATTTCTGTCCATATAATAATTATAAGGGAAACTGGGGTTGAAGAGGTTTCATATAAGCCACTCTAATCCTGCTTCTATTATCCCTTAATTAGCCAACCATCCATCACGTTCCAGCAGCTCGTTAAGAGGCATTAGGCAGGCTTTAATTAATAGGTACTGGGTGCTAATTGATTATGCATTGTTTCTCCTCTCCTCTCTCTCCAGTCCTGCAGTCAGAGGCACTTGAGGAGATCGTACTGTACTGCATCACTGGCAGTAGCCCAGAAATAGCGAGCCATGTACTGTAACACAGAGGTCAGTGTGAGGGTGTAGGACAGTGTTTTTATGCAACATTGTGTCATTTGACATCATGTCCATTACTGGTTGTCATGGTAACACTACTATGCATGGATAAACCCATGTTTCTAACCACAATACAGGCTTTAGTTGTATCACAATAGGTAGTGGACACAACCCACCACTGAAGCCAACATCTGGAGTCCTACAATGATACAAGGCCAGTTAGTTCTGTACATTATTAAATAAGTTAGTCCAGAATCCATGTGGTCTTACCCGTCCATCGCTGGTCAGGAGGATAGAATCACTCTTGATGTCTCTGTGGATGACTCCCTGTATGTGGAGGTACGATAGAGCCCTCAACACCAACACACACACTGTGGCTATCTGCTCCTCATTCATCCTGAAACACACACACACACACGGGTTAGGATGGCGGTAGGAGACGACACACACATACACACACACACGGGTTAGGATGGCGGTAGGAGACGACACACAAACACACACGGGTAAGGATGGCGGTATGAGACGACACACATACACACACGTGTAAGGATGGCGGTAGGAGACGACACACACACACGGGTTAGGATGGCGGTAGGAGACGACACACACACACGGGTTAGGATGGCGGTAGGAGACGACACACACACACACACGGGTTAGGATGGCGGTAGGAGACAACACACACGGGTTAGGATGGTGGTAGGAGACGACACACATACACACACACGGGTTAGGATGGCGGTAGGAGACGACACACACACACACGGGTTAGGATGGCGGTCGGAGACGACACACACGGGTTAGGATGGCGGTAGGAGACGACACACACGGGTTAGGATGGCGGTAGGAGACAACACACACGGGTTAGGATGGTGGTAGGAGACAACACACACGGGTTAGGATGGTGGTAGGAGACGACACACACATACACACACACGGGTAAGGATAGCGGTAGGAGACGACACACATGGGTTAGGATGGCTGTAGGAGACGACACACATGGGTTAGGATGGCTGTAGGAGACGACACACATGGGTTAGGATGGCTGTAGGAGACGACACACACACACTATTGCAATTGTGTTTCTCCTTAACGTTCCTATGAAAAAGCTAATTATACTAGGAAGAATGGAACATCGTAGGAGCATGAAATTCATGCCGATAACTGTGTAGTGTTTTCTGTGTGTGTGTGGTCCCATATGGGCTGGGGGGTAAACTATACATCTGGCTGAACTCCACAGAACATTAACATGAAGCTCCAGCTGGTGTGAACCTCCCCCATCACACACACACACACACACACACCCTCCAGCACTGTCTTCACTATCCTGTCTCACTAAACAGGAATCAATTGTCTTGCCATTTGCTTACAACAAGGAACAACTCTCAACACAAACGCACACACAAAGACACCCCTCCCATGGTAGATCGCACCAGGTTTTTTTGTCACACATATATGCATTGAGAATTACAATAGATAAATGAGGCTTCCGGGAATGGAAAAACAATCTAGAGAATGGGAGGTTGATGTGTAGACAAAGGAGATTGAATGCTTCCCACACACACACACAAACACACCCAAAACAAATGATAACCAAGATAGTAAATGATTTCAAACAGAGAATAAAAAATAAAGTTTTTTGTTTAATGAGGCTGTGAAAGATGCCAAGGGCATCACACGCATACCCCCCCCCCTCCCCACACACACACACACACGCATACCCACACACACACACACACACACACACACACACACACACACTGCAGTTTCATCAGCTGAGTCTGGGTAAAGTACAGGCCAGCCACTATACAGCCTCCTGAGGATAATTTACATTTGCAGCTAATTGAAATGGCTGAGGAACATGAACACGACACACAAAGAGAGGCCAATCTGGAACTGGTACACTGTGTGTTGGCAGACACCAAGGGGGAGCGGTGTGTGTGTGTGTGTGTGTGTGTGTGTGTGTGTGTGTGTGTGTGTGTGTGTGTGTGTGTGTGTGTGTGTGTGCGCGCGCGTGTGTGTGCGTGCGCGTTCTATTCAGCTCTCCACATTGAACAGTAATTTAGGCAACAAAAGAGCCGACTGAATTAGATTTGTATATATTCTGATTGCAAAAGTGTGGACTTTTCTCTACATCTCATGACTTCACGCCGACAGGGACGCCACTGACACAACCGTGTTAATATCACCCGTCACGGCGCCACACAATACTGACACACGCCCTGAAACACTCCACACAATGTTGACACGCCCTGAAACATGCCCTAAAACACGCCCTGAAACACTCCACACAATGTTGACATGCCCTGAAACATGCCCTGACACACGCCCTGAAACATGCCCTGACACACGCCCTCAAACACTCCACACAATGTTGACACGCCCTGACACACGCCCTGAAACACTCCACACAATGTTGACACACCCTAAAACACGCCCTGACACACGCCCTGACACACGCCCTGAAACACTCCACACAATGTTGACACGCCCTAAAACACGCCCTGAAACACTCCACACAATGTTGACACTCCCTAAGACACTCCCTGGAACACCCCACACAATGTTGACACGCCCTGACACATGCCCTGACACGCCCTGACACACGCCCTGACACGCCACACAAATGACTATAATTAAAAGACCAAGGACACACCGTGTGCTAATCGAAACGACGAGGTGTTGAGAAGAAGACAACCGAGGAGAGAGAGAGATAAAAGTTTGAAATGAATAACTAAAACCCATGAAACCAGATCTGATGGGGGTTGTTGTGGATCTGCTTTGGTTATTCACTTCCCGAGATTAATTAGTGGGACAACAATTCAAATTCTATTTTTTCAGACAGTGAATTGAAGACTCATGTTAGCTAATGCATTGGGAGAGAGGCAAATGGACTTTAGTGGCAGATCATTGGTTACCTCGTGTGAGTGACAATGTCCGTCAGGGCCCCACCCTCCAGGAACTCCATAACGACCCAGAGCTCGTCTCCGACCAGGTAGCTGTTGTACATGTCAACCACATTCTCATGGTGATAGTCCCTCATGATCACCACCTAGAAACAAAACAACAAACACAGGTTACATCATAGGCAGCCAATATATCAACAGTGACAAAACGGACCTAGCTGTGCACCAGAAGTTTCCCAAAAAGTAACAATATTTATTTAAGAGGTAAATATTATATATTTTTTAACAGGGGTAAAAAGTGTGCTAAAAGTAGACAATATTACTCCCCTATCTGAGTACCAAACAATCAACAACAGGTGTGGCCAATCAATTGAAAATGTCAGCCACCAACCCTCCAGAATAGAGTGTGATTGGCAGATCTGTTTACTGAGTGGACATGATTATGAATCATGCAATTAAACTGGGCCTGAGTAGAACAGTGAAACATGCAACATTCAAATACAAAAACAGTTTGGACGTTTAATGGTGTCCATACAAGTGAAGATGTCATCCTCAATTAGATAGGAATTCTAGCTCGAATCGCGTCGCAAATGGTCCGCCATTTTACCTAGGAGCAGCTCTGATAAGCTAGCTCAAACCTGCTAGTTTCACACTGGTGTAGATTGTTTGCCTGATGTCCTAGAAGAAAACTAAAAACACCTACTTGAAGGTAAGTCTATTCTTTATGTCTACATCACATCAATACTTTACAGTTTAATAGGCAAGTTTCATTCCTCCATACAGGTGTTTAGCTAACGTAACTAGCTAGCATAGGTTTTCATCCTACATTTGTAGCTAACTATCAGAAGGTGACATTATATTACAGTGTTAAGAAATAACGAGTATAATTTTTGGAAACAATAGACATTGACAAAGTTATTGAAAATACAGCCATGCATGTTAGAATGAAATTGAAGAAAGCTAGGGACTGGGCTAACACTGCTAAGCTAACTAGCTAACAAAAACCCAGTTTGCCTAGCCTCCATGTTCAGTTTTACCAAGTTATCTTCCCATCTATAGCTTACAAGCAAAAGTATTCTCCTGATGTAGGCTACAGTGCCCTCCATAAGTATTGGACACAGATCAAAGTTGTTATTTTTGCAATAAGCTACTCCCAAAAATTGGATTGAAGATTACATTTTAATAAATTAGGATAGTACTTTAAATAATGGCATCTTATTTGGGGGTATTTGTAAGCATATTCTTTACTTAAAAATGTACATGTATTTTTTATTGGTTCAATTTGACTCCTAACATCAAATCTAGGTTGAATTTAAATGTCAATGTCTGCAATATATGATGAAATGAATGATGGAATTGATGGAAGAGTTATTTTATAGAATAGCAGGTAGCCTATGTCACAAATTAAATAAATAAATGGCTCTGCAATCTTTTTAGAAGCTTAATGAAAAGGGATTATTAGATTGGGGTGCTAAAAGGATAACATCAAGCTTCAAAATACACACACACACACACACTATTACTAATCATTGATGTGGGTGCGTAAATGTGTAAGGACAAGATACTTCATGTTTTGGTTCGATGTCAACACACCAGTTAACATACTGGAAGTCATTCAACCCACTTCATTCAAACAAAGTCTTCCCTCACTGGCTTCGTAACAAAAATACTGTGCCTGACTACTGAGTAGTAACAGCTCCACAGTGTTGCTACATAGCAGGCAGCAATGGCACAGTAGAGTAGAGCTAAAAGGCTTGCCACACTTCTTTCCAAACCCAAAATAATGTCCGCTTGTTGCCTTGGCAACATCTAAATCAGCTTCACTAACACACTGCTCTGATCAACACATCTGAGGTCCAGAAAAGCCTCTCTGTGAGGTAGCCTAATCTGGGGGCTAAAAACTAGCTTTATAGTTTTACTCTTGCACGTCTAATTGAAATGTTGACTAATTAAACGTATAGGCTTAAACTATCTTACCTAAATCTTTCAGTCTATTAAAGTTTTAAAAAAATACAGTACCAAAATGGTTTGGTCTCCAAGGAGACAAAACCCATGACCCCTAACCCCTAACCCTTGACTTCTCACCTCGTTGAAGAGCAGTTCTCTCCTCTGCTGTTTCCTCAAGTCCATCTTCTTGACGGCCACCTGCTTGCCACTGTGCTTCTCGCTGGCAATGCACACGATGCCTGTCGAGCCCTCGCCAATTTTTATGAAACTGTCCAAGTACTCCCTGGGGTCACCTGGGGTCAAAGATGGACAGATCAGAGGCTGATCAATGTTTGCTGCCCCCAGAAAGATATATATGAAGCTTCTGTTCATTATCTACAAACTAGCAGAAGAACTTACTGTATATTTTAACTGATTTGGGTTGTACTTGTGTTTCTTTCTTAGGCATCTCTGTGATTACCTGGGTTGACGACGAGCTGCAGGGCGGCCCTGAACTGTTCGTGGGAGACCCTGGAGGGCTGGGCGTCTGAACTGGAGCCCCAGGAAGGAGGGGGGTAGGCCCCCAGGGGAATGTAGAGGGACGATGGCTGGGAATATGCCCCCTGTAGGAGGGAGGGAGGAGAGATCCGGTTGATGACTCTACTGCACTGTCGGTGGTGATCTTTGCAGTTACTCATGTTTCTCTGAGAGTCATACGTTATTGTAGATCATAATATTTTTAGGTTATAAACAAGATATAATCCTATTTTAGGACACATACGCACACACACGTACGCACACGGTAGACCCACCTGTGGGGTGTATGGCGGGCTGGGCTGTGAGGGTGGGTGGTGGTAGGGGGAGGGTTTGTAGTGGTGGAACACAGGGGGGTACTGGAGGTGTCCGGGGGGGTAGCCAGAGGGCTTGTTGTGACTCTGAGGTAGTTTGAGGGGCCCGCGGGGGTACGTGTCAGACCCTGGGACCTGGGGACTCCCGTCCCGTGACTGCCGGTCGTAATCACCCTGCGAGAGATGGAAGACAGACAGAGACAGTGTTGGAAAGACAGCTAATACCCTGAAAACATAAACTATTTAAGCTAGATGAGCTAATATTACAATAATACTCTAATAAGCTCATAAGATGACAGCCGGCTGAAAACTGTGGTTTGTTTTGACATATACGTTTTGACATATAAAGTGTGTATGTGAAAACTATTTACAAGATGCATACGTTCAGTTTTTCTGAACTCACTTCTCTCATGGATAAGAGGGAAGCTCGCGCTACCCGGTGCTGGTACATGTGCAGATCAAATACACCACTGGAACGCTGATTAAGCTGTTTACATGTTCTAATATTTAGAAACATTGCTCAGAAAAGCAGCTGTTTTAAAGTAGACTGAATTATAGCTATGAACCGTCCCTGGTCGTACAGGGCTGAGATATATAATATCTAGACTAATAATCTATCTAGTGAAGACAAGCTGCCTCCAGCACTGAGGAGATGATGCTCTGACTGTCAGAGTCAATTAAATTACCTCCACCACTCCCCCCGAATAGACACTCTCCCCGAATACACACGTTCCCCCCCTGAACACACGTTCCCCCCGATCACACACTCCCCCATCACACTCTCCCCCATGAACACACACTCCCCCACGAACACACACGATCACACACTCCCCCACGAACACACACACTCCCCCACGAACACACACACTCCCCCCGAATACACACTCCCCCCGAATACACACTCCCCCCCCGAATACACACGTTCCTGCCCTAAACACACGTTCCCCCAGATCACACACTCCCCCATCACACACTCACCCACGAACACACACTCCCCCACGATCACACACTCCCCCATCACACACACTCCCCCCATCACACACACTCCCCTCGATCACACACACTCCCCTCGATCACACACTCCCCATGAACACACACTCCCCACCAACACACACTCCCCACCAACACATCAACACATACACTCCTCACGAACACACATACACACTCCCCTCCGAACACACACACACACTCCCCTCCGAACACACACACACACTCCCCGCCGAACCCCCCCCACCCCGAACACACACTCCCCCACGAACACACACTCCCAGCGAACACGTACACTTCCCGCAAGCACACACTCCCCCTGAACACACACTCCGACAGGACATGAGTAGTCTCCTAATGAAAACCTGACAACAAGGAAGAGGCGGGGCAGGAAGTAGGGAAACCTTGAAATGTAGAATCTCTCTCTCTCTCTCACACACACTTCTCCAGCCACACACACACACTCCTACGCACTCATCCTCCACCTACACACACACACTCCTCCACCTACACACACACACTCTTCCACCTACACATACACACAGAGTAGGAGGAGGGCTGGGTAGATGCCGGTATAATGATGCAGAGTGGACTTGTTTAAATAATGACTGTGAGGAGGGCTGTGCACCTCATTGTCTGCAGGAGGGATGGACGACTCTCCAGGCACCCTATCATTGGCGGGCCCCGGCGGCTGGCTGTCAGCCAAGGGTCTCCTGATCCATGTTAGTTAAATGCGTATTAATCTGAATTTGGCAAGGTAATCAACAACCCAACTGAACTGGGAAATTGAATTCTGTGCTAGAACATCGTTGGGCCGTTTTTATGCGGAGGCTGCAGAAAGTGCCGCAACATCAATTTGTCACTGCTGCGGAGGAGGAGTAGTGGTGTGTGTGTGTAAGTCCCCGTGCTGTCTACTGTTATACCCCCACCGGCTCACAACAAAAAGGGGGATTTTGTTCAATGACTGAATTCAAAGAGAAAAATACAGCGGAGAAGAGAGGCGGGGAGAGAGAGAGAAGAGAGGCGGGGAGGGAGAGAGGGGAGAGAGAGAAGAGGCAGAGAGGGGAGAGAGAGAAGAGGCGGGGAGGGAGAGAGAAGAGAGGCGGGGAGAGAGAGAAGAGAGGCGGGGAGGGAGAGAGGAGAGAGAAGAGAGGCGGGGAGGAAGAGAGGGGAGAGAGAGAAGAGGCAGAGAGGGGAGAGAGAGAAGAGGCGGGGAGGGAGAGAGAAGAGAGGCGGGGAGAGAGAGAGAAGAGAGGCGGGGAGAGAGAGAGAAGAGAGGCGGGGGGAGAGAGAGAAGAGAGGCGGGGGGAGAGAGAGAAGAGAGGCGGGGGGAGAGAGAGAGAGAAGAGAGGCGGGGGGAGAGAGAGAGAGAAGAGAGGCGGGGGGAGAGAGAGAGAAGAGAGGCGGGGGGAGAGAGAGAGAAGAGAGGCGGGGGGAGAGAGAGAGAAGAGAGGCGGGGGGAGAGAGAGAGAAGAGAGGCGGGGGGAGAGAGAGAAGAGAGGCGGGGGGAGAGAGAGAGAAGAGAGGCGGGGGGAGAGAGAGAGAAGAGAGAGGCGGGGAGAGAGAGAGAGAGAGAGAGAGAGAGAAGAGAGGCGGGGAGAGAAGAGAGGCGGGGAGGGAGAAGAGAGGCCGTGAGAGAGAAGAGAGGTGGGGGGAGAGAGAGAGATAGAGAGGCGGGGAGAGAGAGAGAGAGAGAGAGAGAGGCTGGGAGAGGCACAGAGAGGCGGGGAGAGAGAGAGAGAGAGAGAGAGAGGCGGGGAGAGGGACAGAGAGGCGGGGAGAGAGAGAGAGAGAGGCGGGGAGAGGGACAGAGAGGCGGGGAGAGAGAGAGAGAGAGAGAGAGAGAGAGAGAGGCAGGGAGAGGGACAGAGAGGCGGGGAGAGAGAGAGAGAGAGAGAGGCGCGGAGAGGGAGGCGGGGAGAGAAGAGAGGCAGAGAGGGGAGAGAGAGAGAAGAGAGGCGGGGAGAGAGAAGAGAGGCGGGGAGAGAGAGAAGAGAGGCCGTGAGAGAGAAGAGAGGCCGTGAGAGAGAGGTGGTGACAGAGAGAGAGATAGAGAGGCGGGGAGAGAGAGAGAGAGAGGCGGGGAGAGAGAGAGAAGAGAGGTGGGGAGAGAGAAGAGAGGCGGGGAGAGAGAGAGAGAGAGAAGAGAGGCGGGGAGAGAGAAGAGAGGCGGGGAGAGAGAGAGAGAAGAGAGGCGGGGAGAGAGAAGAGAGGCGGGGAGAGAGAGAGAGAGAAGAGAGGCGGGGAGAGAGAAGAGAGGCGGGGAGAGAGAAAAACAGAGGCGGGGAGAGAGAGAGAGAGAAGAGAGGCGGGGAGAAAGAAGAGAGGCGGGGAGAGAGAGAGAGAGAGAGAGAAGAGGCGGGGAGAGAGAGAAGAGAGGCGGGGAGAGAGAGAGAGAAGAGAGGAGGGGGGAGAGAGAGAAGAAAGGCGGGGAGAGAGAGAGAATTGAGGCGGGGAGGGAGGGAGAGAGAAGAGAGGCGGTGACAGAGAGAGAGAAGAGAGGCGGGGAGGGAGGGAGAGAGAAGAGAGGCGGGGAGGGAGGGACAGAGAATTGAGGCGGGGAGAGACTGAGAATTGAGGCGGGGAGAGAGAGAGAAGAGAGGCGGGGAGAGAGAGAGAAGAGAGGCGGGGAGAGAGAGAAGAGAGGCGGGGGGAGAGAGAGAGAGAAGAGAGGCAGGGGAGAGAGAGAGAGAGAGAGAAAAGAGGCGGGGAGGGAGAGAGAAGAGAGGCGGGGAGGGAGAGAGAAGAGAGGCGTGGAGAGAGAGAGAGAGAAGAGAGGCGGGGGGAGAGAGAGAAGAGAGGCGGGGGGAGAGAGAAGAGAGGCGGGGAGAGAGAGAGAAGAGAGGCGGGGAGAGAGAGAGAGAGAGAGAGGCAGGGGAGAGAGAGAGAGAGAGAGAGAGGCGGGAGAGAGAGAGAGAGAAGAGAGGCGTGGAGAGAGAGAGAGAGAAGAGAGGCGGTGAGAGAGAGAGAAGAGAGGCGGGGAGAGGGCGGGGAGAGGGAGAGAAGAGAGGCGGGGAGAGAGGGAGAGAGAAGAGAGGCGGGGAGGGAGGGACAGAGAAGAGAGGCGGGGAGAGACAGAGAATTGAGGCGGGGAGAGAGAGAGAAGAGAGGCGGGGAGAGAGAGAGAAGAGAGGCGGGGAGAGAGAGAGAAGAGAGGCGGGGAGAGAGAGAGAAGAGAGGCGGGGAGCGAGAGAGAGAAGAGAGGCGGGGAGGGAGAGAGAAGAGAGGCGGTGAGAGAGAGAGAAGAGAGGCGGTGAGAGAGAGAGAAGAGAGGCGGGGAGGGAGAGAGAGAAGAGAGGCGGTGACAGAGAGAGAGAAGAGGGGTGGGGAGGGAGGGAGAGAGAAGAGAGGCGGGGAGAGAGAAGAGAAGAGAGGCGGGGAGGGAGAAGAGAAGAGAGGCGGGGAGGGATAGAGAAGAGAGGCGGGGAGGGAGAGAGAAGAGAGGCGGGGAGGGAGAGAGAAGAGAGGCGGGGAGGGAGAGAGAAGAGAGGCAGGGAGGGAGAGAGAAGAGAGGCGGGGAGGGAGAGAGAAGAGAGGCGGGAGGGAGAGAGAAGAGAGGCGGGGAGAGAGAGAGAGAGAAGAGAGGCGGGGAGAGAGAGAGAGAGAAGAGAGGCGGGGAGTGAGAGTGTTGAGAGGTGGAGACGGAGAGAGAAGAGAGGCGGGGAGGGAGAGAGAAGAGAGGCGGGGAGGGAGAGAGAAGAGAGGCGGGGAGAGAGAGAGAGAGAGAGAAGAGAGGCGGGGAGTGAGAGTGTTGAGAGGTGGAGACGGAGAGAGAAGAGAGGCGGGGAGGGAGAGAGAAGAGAGGTTGAGACGGAGAGAGAAGAGAGGCGGGGAGGGAGAGAGAAGAGAGGCGGGTTACAAGGTCCAAGAGGCAGGAAGAATGGTGGTTCTTAAGCTTCCAGATCACTTACAACAAACACACTTTAGTTTTTTCTATATTTTTTCTACTGATGTTAGTAATCTACACGCGTCATGACACATCCTGTGACTGTTTTTCACATACCCTCCAACATCTCCTACTTCTTCAGATGGAACTAAATAGTGAGTCATGTAGTGAATTTTGTTTAAATTCTAGGATGTGTGTAAAGTGTGACCAGATATAGAACCTGTCAAGCCCAATCACAGCCAAGTTATTTGTAACAAAAAAACACATTATAAATGACTGTTTCTGGTTCCAGTTGTGTGTGCAATATTTTCCCAGACAGCGTGTTTACTGAGGCGTTGGAGGTTAAGTGGATTTCAAAAGGGCATCCTGGGGTTTGCATCAGCATATACAGTACTACTGTAACACCAGATGTACAGTCTACTACAGCTAGTCTCCTCTCCTCAGCGGATACAGAGCACAAATGTATGTATATATCAGTGTAATACATTTTGTTGTTACTCTCTGTTCGTGCTACATCGTTCGGCAAAGGTATTAGATGGATGAATATATAGATACATAACTAGTTCCTATATTTGTGCATAATAGGCTAGTCGCTGGTGTAATACTGTAGGTGCAGAATATAGTCTCTGCTACACAGAAGGAGGAGGGTCGTGACTGAGAGAAATGGGGATGATACATTTGACTGATCCTTCTGCTCTGCACAGTTCAATGAAAGGTCATTGTTTCAGCACTGGGATGTCAGCCTGTCATTCACCGTCAGATTATCACACAGGCGTTTGCCCAGCAGGGTCAACAAAGGATACATAAACTGGGATCAAAAATCGCCCCTGACATTTTTTATATACTGTATAATTTCTTCCCTCGAGGCCCCCATTATTAGCGAGATAATGATCATTTTGAGCAAGAAAAACCATAAACAAGTTAGACAGGCCCACTGGGATGAAAATGGACCAGCCTATATGTAATTTGCCCGAAACGTCAGTCCACCCATGACACACGTACTCTAACAGTGTTCTTGTATCCTGCGTTTGGAGAGCGACGGTGTGCACACTTTTGTTTCAGCCCAGCACTAACAAACCTAATTTAACAAATCAATAAAAAACGAAAACATTTGCTGAACGAGTTGTGTTAGTGCTGGGTTGGAGCAAAGCCCTGCATACATATATTACTGCAGCTCTCCAGGACCAGGACTGGGAGAAGTGAAGAACGTTGCTGTTGAATGTGGATTATTATGGCATCTCCATTGGGTCTGAATGTCACTTTTACCTATCTCCATATGTACTGTGCCACTCCACTGTTGCATAACTGAAGCTGACATTTATTTTTTTTATTTTTTTTATTTCACCTTTATTTAACCAGGTAGGCAAGTTGAGAACAAGTTCTCATTTACAATTGCGACCTGGCCAAGATAAAGCAAAGCAGTTCGACACATACAATGACACAGAGTTACACATGGAGTAAAACAAACATACAGTCAATAATACAGTATAAACAAGTCTATATACGATGTGAGCAAATGAGGTGAGATAAGGGAGGTAAAGGCAAAAAACCCATGGTGGCAAAGTAGATACAATATAGCAAGTAAAACACTGGAATGGTAGATTTGCAATGGGAGAATGTGCAAAGTAGAAATAAAAATAATGGGGGTGCAAAGGAGCAAAATAAATTAAATACAGTAGGGAAAGAGGTAGTTGTTTGGGCTAAATTATAGGTGGGCTATGTACAGGTGCAGTAATCTGTGAGCTGCTCTGACAGTTGGTGCTTAAAGCTAGTGAGGGAGATTAGTGTTTCCAGTTTCAGAGATTTTTGTAGTTCGTTCCAGTCATTGGCAGCAGAGAACTGGAAGGAGAGGCGGCCAAAGAAAGAATTGGTTTTGGGGGTGACTAGAGAGATATACCTGCTGGAGCGTGTGCTACAGGTGGGAGATGCAATGGTGACCAGCAAGCTGAGATAAGGGGGGACTTTACCTAGCAGGGTCTTGTAGATGACATGGAGCCAGTGGGTTTGGCGACGAGTATGAAGCGAGGGCCAGCCAACGAGAGCGTACAGGTCGCAATGGTGGGTAGTATATGGGGCTTTGGTGACAAAACGGATTGCACTGTGATAGACTGCATCCAATTTGTTGAGTAGGGTATTGGAGGCTATTTTGTAAATGACATCGCCAAAGTCGAGGATTGGTAGGATGGTCAGTTTTACAAGGGTATGTTTGGCAGCATGAGTGAAGGATGCTTTGTTGCGAAATAGGAAGCCAATTCTAGATTTAACTTTGGATTGGAGATGTTTGATATGGGTCTGGAAGGAGAGTTTACAGTCTAACCAGACACCTAAGTATTTGTAGTTGTCCACGTATTCTAAGTCAAAGCCGTCCAGAGTAGTAATGTTGGACAGGCGGGTAGGTACAGGTAGCGATCGGTTGAAGAGCATGCATTTAGTTTTACTTGTATTTAAGAGCAATTGGAGGCCACGGAAGGAGAGTTGTATGGCATTGAAGCTTGCCTGGAGGGTTGTTAACACAGTGTCCAAAGAAGGGCCAGAAGTATACAGAATGGTGTCGTCTGCGTAGAGGTGGATCAGAGACTCACCAGCAGCAAGAGCGACCTCATTGATGTATACAGAGAAGAGAGTCGGTCCAAGAATTGAACCCTGTGGCACCCCCATAGAGACTGCCAGAGGTCCGGACAGCAGACCCTCCGATTTGACACACTGAACTCTATCAGAGAAGTAGTTGGTGAACCAGGCGAGGCAATCATTTGAGAAACCAAGGCTGTCGAGTCTGCCGATGAGGATGTGGTGATTGACAGAGTCGAAAGCCTTGGCCAGATCAATGAATACGGCTGCACAGTAATGTTTCTTATCGATGGCGGTTAAGATATCATTTAGGACCTTGAGCGTGGCTGAGGTGCACCCATGACCAGCTCTGAAACCAGATTGCATGGCAGAGAAGGTATGGTGAGATTCGAAATGGTCGGTAATCTGTTTGTTGACTTGGCTTTCGAAGACCTTAGAAAGGCATGGTAGGATAGATATAGGTCTGTAGCAGTTTGGGTCAAGAGTGTCACCCCCTTTGAAGAGGGGGATGACCGCAGCTGCTTTCCAATCTTTGGGAATCTCAGACGACACGAAAGAGAGACATAGGGGACTGCAGTTGCAGAGCGGTATTTTCTTGGGCCTGGTACGCTTCACACATACACGCATGCTCTCTAGATGTTATCAGGACTTTGTCTTTCCTTCTAGAACACTAAATAAATGAATGAACCCCTTTGTTTTCCGTTTACTTAGAAACAGACTACGCTGCTGATTATAATCCCTCCAAGATCCCAACCGCCAGACCACCAACCCTCCAAGATCCCAACCGCCAGACCACTAACCCTCCAAGATCCCAACCGCCAGACCACCAACCCTCCAAGATCCCAACCGCCAGACCACCAACCCTCCAAGATCCCAACCGCCAGACCACCAACCCTCCAAGATCCCAACCGCCAGACCACTAACCCTCCAAGATCCCAACCGCCAGACCACTAACCCTCCAAGATCCCAACCGCCAGACCACCAACCCTCCAAGATCCCAACCGCCAGACCACAAACCCTCCAAGATCCCAACCGCCAGACCACCAACCCTCCAAGATCACAACCGCTAGACCACCAACCCTCCAAGATCCATGAACAGTTCCCGGAGAGCTGCCCCGCAACCATCCGAAAAAAACCTGTGTCATTCAAACTAACTTTATTGGGGGGTTATTTTGACTTAATTTTTGACTTTTATCTTTGACCGTCATTCCATCCTTTGTTTTCCGTTTACTTAGAAACAGACTACGCTGCTGATTATAATTCCTCTGCAGTATATCTGTGGTTCACAGGTCAAAGAGTAAGGAGCTCAAAGGAAGACTTCTCTCGCCACCGGCCCAAGATCCCAACCGCCAGACCACTAATCCTCCAAGATCCCAACCGCCAGACCACTAACCCTCCAAGATCCCAACCGCCAGACCACCAACCCTCCAAGATCCCAACCGCCAGACCACTAACCCTCCAAGATCCCAACCGCCAGACCACCAACCCTCCAAGATCCCAACCGCCAGACCACCAACCCTCCAAGATCCCAACCGCCAGACCACAAACTCTCCAAGATCCCAACCGCCAGACCACTAACCCTCCAAGATCCCAACCGCCAGACCACCAACCCTCCAAGATCCCAACCGCCAGACCACTAACCCTCCAAGATCCCAACCGCCAGACCACCAACCCTCCAAGATCCCAACCGCCAGACCACCAACCCTCCAAGATCCCAACCGCCAGACCACTAACCCTCCAAGATCCCAACCGCCAGACCACCAACCCTCCAAGATCCCAACCGCCAGACCACCAACCCTCCAAGAACCCAACCGCCAGACCACCAACCCTCCAAGATCCCAACCGCCAGACCACAAACCCTCCAAGATCCCAACCGCCAGACCACCAACCCTCCAAGATCCCAACCGCCAGACCACCAACCCTCCAAGATCCCAACCGCCAGACCACCAACCCTCCAAGATCACAACCGCTAGACCACCAACCCTCCAAGATCCATGAACAGTTCCCGGAGAGCTGCCCCGCAACCATCCGAAAAAAACCTGTGTCATTCAAACTAACTTTATTGGGGGGTTATTTTGACTTAATTTTTGACTTTTATCTTTGACCGTCATTCCATCCTCCACCGAGCAACTCCACTCCCACTTGACACCAGTTCCACATCCCAACCCTCAGCTTCCCTCAGCCCATCCCATCTATCTCTGCTGGCCACCCTCAGCCCATCCCATCTATCTCTGCTGGCCACACTCAGCCCATCCCATCTATCTCTGCTGGCCACCCTCAGCCCATCCCATCTATCTCTGCTGGCCACCCTCAGCCCATCCCATCTATCTCTGCTGGCCACACTCAGCCCATCCCATCTATCTCTGCTGGCCACCCTCAGCCCATCCCATCTATCTCTGCTGGCCACCCTCAGCCCATCCCATCTATCTCTGCGGGCCACCCTCAGCCCATCCCATCTATCTCTGCTGGCCACCCTCAGCCCATCCCTTCTATCTCTGCTGGCCACCGTCTTCGGATTCATACGCAACATATATCTTTCAACTATGCTGTGATGTTTAACGTACAATTTCAATCTATCTAATCGAATAGAATCCACAGATTGTGAGTTGCAGGTAAATATTTTAACTAAGAATATTAGTATATTAGTAATTTACTGAACAGGTCTCTCCAAATCTCCCAACAATGCTATTTCTAGGGTAAATTTTAGATGAATGTTATACTTTTTCAGCCATTCCGGAACCTGAGACCAGAAACAGGCTACCTGAGGGCAATACCAGAACAAAATGGTCTATTGCTTCTGTATCCTCTCAACAAAATCTGCAGAGCTGTGATGATTGTATGCCCCAAATATTCAACATTTTGTTGGTGGCAAGAATTCTGTTCAATAATTTTAGCTGAAAAGCACGAAGTCTTGAATCTTGCATCATTTTATATATAAACTCATATACTCTGTGCCATGAAATCGGTATGTCAAATGAAAAACTATCCCAGTCCCCCTCTCTCCCTCCGTACCTCTCTTCCTCTGTCCTCCCCATCCCTCACTCTCAGCTGAACTGTGGTATCAGACTGATGGACAGTTTCTCTTCTTCCTCTGCCCCCACTCCTCAATTTCTCCCCCTCCTTCCCTCTGCTCCCACCCCCTCCTCCATTTCTCCCCCTCCTTCCTTCTGCCCCCTCCCCTCCTCCATTTCTCCCCCTCCTTCCCTCTGCCCCCCTCCTCCATTTCTCCCCCTCCTCTGAACTGTTATCGTAGCGTGTAGAGTTAATTGAATCTAGTGTGGATCCCGTAAAGGTAATTATGTGTCTTAGCAGAGCCTTCCTCCGCTGGGGAACAGTAGATAGTAGATAGTAGAACTACTGAAACTAGATCCATCACACAGATAGAGGAGAGATAAATGTGTTGGAACTTACACACAGCACTGCCACACACACTTACCCCACCAGACATACCACAAGGTGTCTTTTCACAGTCCCCATGTCCAGAACAAATTATAGGAAACCTACATTATTATGAGTGCATGGAACTCCCTTCTGTACGGTCTGTACTGTCTGTACGGTCTGTACTGTCTGTACTGTCTGTAATGTCTTATGTGTCAGACCCCAGTAAGACTAGCTGTCTCCATTGGTGTCAGCTAATGGGGATTGTAACAAATCAAACCTATCAGTTTAGTAGGTACTTCATAGGGAAATGCTGCCTATTACTTATCACCTGATCCAAATGATTACCAAAACAAGATGATTTATTATGTTGATAATAGTAGAAAATAACAGTGCTAACATGTTGCTCTTGGTGTCATACCTTGGCATTCATATTTTCCAACACATGGAAATATACCCACCAGCCCAGACGTACCTTGGCCATGGCCTGTGAGTTGGTGAGTGTCTCTGAGAGGCGTGGGTAGGTGTAGGAGCTGTAGGGGTGTGTCTGAGGAGGACTCTTAAAGACCCCGCTGGCTCTGTAGGGCACGTTGGGCTCCTGGAGGCCAGACCCCGACCTGGAGCGCTGTCTGATGGCCGGCGTGGGGCTGTTCTGCCTCACATACGACGACTTGGGCCTCTTCTCGTACTCATCTCTGGACACGCCGCTGTAGCTCCACTCGCTGTCCGGGTAGTTGATTTGCTCGCTGTGCAGCGAGGTGCGGGACGGCGTCCCCACCATTGACGCGTCCCGGTAGTCCTGACTGGACGAGCCACCTACGGACGCCCGGTAGTACCCCCCTGTCGTGGACCCGGCAGACCCCCCTGCGCTGCCCACCCCGGACCCAGATCCCACCTCGTCGGCCGAGCGCGCCCCCGCCACCTTGCTCTCCAGGTAGGTGTGGTAATCCGGAGGCAGCTTGGCGTAATCGGCCTTCTGAGGCATGGCGTCGGGGTAGAAGGGGACGCGGGTGGCGTGGGTGAGGTGGCCGTTCTGTTTGGGGAAGCGGTAGTGTCTCCCCACGGCCCAGTCCCCATCTGGAGCAAAGCCTTTACCGTCCTTCCTGTAGGGCTCCAGAGAGAAGTCCCTACTGGGGGTGTCCAGGTCACAGGAGTACCGGGAGTAATAGTGGCTGAAGCCGTTCTCCTCGTTGGGGTGGGGGTGTTGGGGGTGGTGGGAGGCTGGTTTGGGGACCCCAGCCTGGTGGGAGCCCGTAGGGCTTTCTTTACTTAGGGAGTTGGAACGTGTCACAGATATGCTGTCGAACTCCTCCAGGAGACCATTGATGGACGCATCCTTCGGGGGACGGTTCCCTCGAACTATGGTCTGTGGAACAGACAGTAAACACACAGTTAATTTACTGTAGCTACAGGGAGGGCACCATAGAAATATAATGGAATGGGAAGGTCCATTCTAGTCATTCTATTTCTATAGAAGGAACTACCTACCCATGCACTGTAGATGGATAACATGTACTGACACACTCCTGTCTTCAAATGAATATATCTGTACTATCAATGGAAACATCAATCATACTTTTTCCATTGAGTAATATTCCATTGAGGTGCTGTGTTGCAGGTTAGCATTTTTCATCGTGAATCTTGTTCTGGAGGCAGCTCTGCAGAGTGGTCACTAGCTGGCACAGCCACAAAGTCATCAAATCTGATTTTAACCCTAACCCAAACAACACTACTAACCCTAATGCTTAACCTTACACTCTTAGAAAAAAAGGGTTCCAAAAGAGTTCTGTGGCTGTCCCCATAGGAGAACCCTTTTTGGTTCCAGGTAGAACCATTTTTGATTCCAAGTAAAAGCCAAATAACCCTTTTTGGTTCTAGATAGCACATTTAAAAAAATTTTAAAAAAAAAGTGTAACCTTATTAAATTAATACAACAAAGCACATTTTTAAAATTTTGACTTTTGAAGGTGAAATCACTGAGTTCTGCTTCCAGGACAAGACTCATGACAGGGGGTCTACCCCCTGTCAGTGTGACTTATTTAATACAGCCCCCTGTCAGTGTGACACACAGTCATGCACACACACGCACACACACACACACACACACACACACACACACACACACACACACACACACACACACACACACACACACAGGCACACACACACTCAGGCATACACACACACTCAGGCATACACACACACAGTCATGCACACACACACAGTCATGCACACACACACAGTCATGCACACACACAGTCATACACACACACAGTCATGCACACACACACAGTCATACACACACACAGTCATGCACACACACAGTCATGCACACACACAGTCATGCACACACACAGTCATACACACACACAGTCATACACACACACAGTCATACACACACACAGTCATGCACACACACAGTCATGCACACACACAGTCATACACACACACAGTCATACACATACACACACACAGTCATACACATACACACACACAGTCATGCACACACACAGTCATGCACACACACAGGCATACACACACACAGTCATACACACACACAGTCATACACACACACAGTCATACACACACACAGGCACACACACACACAGTCATACACACACAGTCCTACACACACACACAGTCGCATACACACACAGGCATGCACACACACACAGTCATACACACACAGTCATACACACACAGTCATACACACACACACAGTCATACACACACACACAGTCATGCACACACACACACACAGTCATGCACACACACAGTCATGCACACACACAGTCATGCACACACACAGTCATGCACACACACAGTCAAGCACACACACAGTCATGCACACACACAGTCATACACACACACAGTCATGCACACACACACACAGTCATACACAGTCATACACACACACACACAGTCAAACACACACACAGTCATACACACACACAGTCATACACACACAGTCATACACACACAGTCATACACACACACAGTCATGCACACACACAGTCATGCACACACACAGTCATGCACACACACAGGCATACACACACACAGGCATACACACACACAGTCATACACACACACAGTCATACACACACACAGTCATACACACACACAGTCATACACACACACACACAGTCATACACACACAGTCATACACACACACACACACAGTCATACGCATACACACACAGGCATGCACACACACAGTCATACACACACAGTCATACACACACAGTCATACACACACACACAGTCATGCACGCACACACACAGTCATGCACACACACAGTCATGCACACACACAGTCATACACACACACAGTCATGCACACACACACAGTCAAGCACACACACACAGTCAAGCACACACACAGTCATGCACACACACACAGTCATGCACACAGACAGTCATGCACACAGACAGTCATGCACACAGACAGTCATGCACACAGACAGTCATGCACACACACACAGTCATACACACGCACAGTCATACACACACGCACCAACACCAACTGCTGCTTAAAACTCCTAATTCAGCTGAAACAACAGCAGCATTGCTCATTCCCACGCTACCCATGGTAAGCTCTTTACATGGCTGCATCCTGAGTCAGAGAGGGGTTGGGGGTGTGTGTGCAAAGCAGATATCCCTGAGGGGAATCTAAGCACTGTGTGTCTCTGCCTCCAGAGGATCAACATAAAGTAAAAATGTTATTTCTGTCCTGTCTGGTCTGGTCTGGTCTGGTCTGGTCTGACAGAGGTTGCATTAAGGAGAGGTATATCTATATTTCCATGTGTATAACTTGTATTATCATCTACATTTATGATGAGTATTTCTGTTGAAACGATGTGGCTATGCAAAATCAGTTGATGTTTTTGGAACTAGTGAATCTAAATAGCCAATGTAAACTCATATTTTTTATATAAATATTAACTTTATCAAACAAAAAATGCATGTATTGTGTAACATGAAGTCCTATGAGTGTCATCTGATGAAGAGAATTCAAGGTTAGTGATTCATTTTATCTTTATTTCTGCTTTTTGTGAATGCTATATTTAGCTGGAAAATGACTGTGCTTATTGTGGTTTGGTGGAGACCTAACATAATCGTTTGTAGTCCTTTGGCTAAAAAGCCTATTTGAAATCAGACACATGGGATTAACAACAAGATTACCTTTAAAATGGTATAAGACACATGTATGTTTTAGGAATTGTAATTATGAGATTTCTGTGGTTTGAATTTGGCGCCCTCTATTTTCACTGGTAATTGTCATATCGATCCCGGTATTGGGATTGCAGCCATATTAACTTTTACTGCCGTTATGCTGTATTAGAATGTTGTATAATAATGTGGCATATGCCTTCCGGTGTAAGAAATTTGGAAATTAAAAACAAAAAAACAATGTTTTAGGTGAGAAGTAGGCATTAGTCTGAAGCTGAAAAAGAAAGTTCAGGAGCACCACAATGCCTACTTCACCCATTCTCTACAAAGGTTCTCCAGCACACAGCTTTGACCTACTACAGTAGCTATGAAGTATGTTACGTATGCCTCTTGGCGGAGGGAACCTTAACACCCCGCTATATCTCAACTCCCCGTGGAGTGAAAAAAATATGTGATCGTAGGTGCGGGGGAAGGACGACAGAGACAAAGACAAATAATGTTAACAGGGAATTTATTATTCCTAACATACGGTACCAATACCAACATTGCTCCTGTAGTAGGTCAAAGCTGTGTGCTGAAAAACCTTGATAGAGCACAGGTGGAATAGGCATTGTGGTGCTTATGTGAATTTCCTCTCTTTTTCAGCTTCAGACCAATGCCTACTTCTCACTTAAAACATGGGTGTATATGTGTGTATACTTCAGTTGAAGTCGGAAGTTAACATACACCTTAGCCAAATACATTTAAACTCAGTTTTTCACAATTCCTGACATTTAATCCTAGTAAAAAATCCCAGTTTTAGGTCAGTTAGGATCACCACTTTATTTTAAGAATGTGAAATGTCAGAATAATATAGAGAATGATTTATTTCAGCTTTTATTTCTTTCATCACATTCCCAGTGAGTCAGAAGTTTACATACACTCAATTCGTATTTGGTAGCATAGCCTTTAAATTGTTTAACTTGGGTCAAACATTTCAGATAGCCTTCCATAAGCTTCCCACAATAAGCTGGGTGAATTTTGGCCCATTCCTCCTGACAGAGCTGGTGTAACTGAGTCAGGTTTGTAGGCCTCCTTGCTCGCACACGCTTTTTCAGTTCTGCCCACAAATGTTCTATAGGATTGAGGTCAGGGCTTTGTGATGGCCACTCCAATACCTTTGACTTTGTTGTCCTTAAGCCATTTTGCCAAAGCTTTGGAAGTATGCTTGGGGTCATTGTCCATTTGGAAGACCCATTTGCGACCAAGCTTTAACTTCCTGACTGATGTCTTGAGATTTGGCTTCAATATATCCACATAATTTTCCTACCTCATGATGCCATCTATTTTGTGAAGTGCCCCAATCCCTCCTGCAGCAAAAAAAAACCCACAACATGATGCTGCCACCCCTGTGCTTCATGGTTGGGATGGTATTTTTCAGCTTGCAAGCCTCCCCCTTTTTCCTCCAAATATAATGATGGTCATTATAGCCAAACAGTTCTATTTTTCATCAGACCAGAGGACATTTCTCCAAAAAGTACGATCTTTGTCCCCATGTGCAGTTACAAACCATAGTCTGGCTTTTTTATAGCGGTTTTGGAGCAGTGGCTTCTTCCTTGCAGAGCGGCCTTTCAGGTTATGTCGATATGGGACTCGTTTTACTGTTGATATCGATACTTTTGCATCTGTTTCCTCCAGCATCTTCACAAGGTCCTTTGCTGTTGGTCTGGGATTGATTTGCACTTTTCGCACCAAAGTACGTTCATCTCTAGGAGACAGAACGCACCTCCTTCCTGAGCGATATGACAGCTGCGTGGTCCCATGGTGTTTATACTTGCATACTATTGTTTGTACAGATGAACGTGGTACCTTCAGGCGTTTGGAAATTGCTCCCAAGGATGAACCAGACTTGTGGAGGTCTACAATGTTGTTTCTGAGGTCTTGACTGATTTCTTTAGATTTTCCCATGATACACCTCCAATTGATTCAAATTATGTCAATTAGCCTACCAGAAGCTTCTAAAGCCATTACTTCTTCACAACAGTATCTCGGACCTGCCTGGTGTGTTCCTTGTTCTTCATGATGCTCTCAGTGCTTTTAACGGACCTCTGAGACTATCACAGTGCAGGTGCATTTATACGGAGACTTGATTACACACAGGTGGATTGTATTTATCATCATTAGTCATTTAGGTCAACATTGGATCATTCAGAGATCCTCACTGAACTTCTGGAGAGAGTTTGCTGCACTGAAAGTAAAGGGGCTGAATAATTTTGCTTAACCTTGCTACACCTGACCCTGCTCCCCCTCTCACCCTGTCTTTCACCCTCTCTTCTACCCCTCTCACCCTCCATTCCACTCCTCTCACCCTCCATTCCACTCCTCTCACCCTCTCTTCTACCCCTCTCACCCTCTCTTCCACCCTCTCTTCTACCCCTCTCACCCTCTCTTCCACCCTCTCACCCTCTCTTCTACCCCTCTCACCCTCTCTTCTACCCCTCTCACCCTCTCTTCCACCCCTCTCACCTTCTCTTCCACCCCTCTCACCTTCTCTTCCACCCCTCTCACCCTCTCTTCCACCCTCTCACCCTCCATTCCACCCTCCATTCGACCCCTCTCATCCTCTTTTCCACCCTCTCACACGCTCACCCTCTATTCCACCCTTCTCACATTCTCTTCCACCCCTCTCACATTCTCTTCCACCCCTCTCACCCTCTCTTCCACCCTCTCACCCTCCATTCCACCCTCCATTCGACCCCTCTCACCCCCTTTTCCACCCTCTCACACGCTCACCCTCTCTTCCACCCCTCTCACCCTCTCTTACACCCCTCTCATCCTCTCTTCCACCCCTCTCACCCTCCATTCCACTTCTCTCGCCCTCTCTTCCACCCCTCTCACCCTCTCTTCCACCCTCTCACCCTCCATTCCACCCTCCATTCGACCCCTCTCACCCTCTTTTCCACCCTCTCACACGCTCACCCTCTCTTCCACCCCTCTCATCCTCTCTTCCACCCCTCTCATCCTCTCTTCCACCCCTCTCACCCTCCATTCCACTCCTCTCGCCCTCTCTTCCACCCCTCTCGCCCTCTCTTCCACCCCTCTCATCCTCTCTTCCACCCCTCTCATCCTCTCTTCCACCCCTCGCACCCTTCATTCCACTCCTCTCACCCTCTCTTCCACCCTCTCACCCTCTCTTCCACCCTCTAACCTTCTCTTCCATCTCTCTCACCCTCCATTCCAACCCTCACCCTCCATTCCACCTCTCTCACCATCCATTCCACTCCTCTCACCCTCTCTTCTACCCCTCTCACCCTCTCTTCCACTTCTCTCACCTTCTCTTCCACCCTCTAACCTTCTCTTCCACCCCTCTCACCTTCTCTTCCACCTCTCTCACCCTCCATTCCACCCCTCACCCTCCATTCCACCTCTCTCACCCTCTCTTCCACCCTCTCACCCTCCATTCCACCCCTCTCACCCTTCATTCCACCCCTCTCACCCTTTCTCCCACCCACCTCACCCTTTCTTCCACCCATCTCACCCTCTCTTCCACCCTCTCTTCCACCCCTCTCACCCTCTCTTCCACCCCTCTCACCCTCTCTTCCACCCCTCTCACCCTCTCTTCCACCCCTCTCACCTTCTCTTCCACCCCTCTCACCTTCTCTTCCACCCTCTCATCCTCTCTTTCACCCCTCTCACCTTCTCTTCCACCCTCTCACCCTCCATTCCATCCCTCTCACCTTCTCTTCCACCCTCTCATCCTCTCTTTAACCCCTCTCACCTTCTCTTCAACCCCTCTCCCTCTTTCCTGCGTTAGGGAAAAAATCTGTGGGGACTCAGCAGTGCAATGAACTGGAACTCAAATCAAATCAAATGTATTTGTCACATACACATGGTTAGCAGATGTTAATGCGAGTGTAGCAAAATGCTTGTGCTTCTAGTTCCGACAATGCAGAAATAACCAACAAGGAATCTAGCTAACAATTCCAAAACTACTACCTTATAGACACAATTGTAAGGGGATAAAGAATATGTGCATAAAGATATATGAATGAGTGATGGTACAGAGCGGCATAGGCAAGATGCAGTAGATGGTATCGAGTACGGTATATACATATGAGATGAGTATGTAAACAAAGTGGCATAGTTAAAGTGGCTAGTGATACATGTATTACATAAAGATGCAGTAGATGATATAGAGTACAGTATATACGTATACATATGAGATGAATAATGTAGGGTATGTAAACATTATATTAAGTAGCATTGTTTAAAGTGGCTAGTGATATATTTTACATCAATTCCCATCAATTCCCATTATTAAAGTGGCTGGAGTTGAGTCAGTGTGTTGGCAGCAGCCACTCAATGTTAGTGGTGGCTGTTTAACAGTCTGATGGCCTTGAGATAGAAGCTGTTTTTCAGTCTTTCGGTCCCAGCTTTGATGCACCTGTACTGACCTCGCCTTCTGGAAGATAGCGGGGTGAACAGGCAGTGGCTCGGGTGGTTGATGTCCTTGATGATCTTTATGGCCTTCCTGTGACATCAGGTGGTGTAGGTGTCCTGGAGGGCAGGTAGTTTGCCCCCGGTGATGCATTGTGCAGACTTCACTACCCTCTGGAGAGCCTTACGGTTGTGGGCGGAGCAGTTGCCGTACCAGGCGGTGATACAGCCCGACAGGATGCTCTCGATTGTGCAACTGTAGAAGTTTGTGAGTGCTTTTGGTGACAAGCCAAATTTCTTCAGCCTCCTGAGGTTGAAGAGGTGCTGCGGCGCCTTCTTCACGACGCTGTCTGTGTGGGTGGACCAATTCAGTTTGTCTGTGATGTGTACGCCGAGGAACTTCAAACTTACTACCCTCTCCACTACTGTCCCATCGATGTGGATAGGGGGGTGTTTCCTCTGCTGTTTCCTGAAGTCCACAATCATCTCCTTAGATTTCTTGACGTTGAGTGTGAGGTTATTTTCCTGACACCACACTCCGAGGGCCCTCACCTCCTCCCTGTAGGCCGTCTCGTCGTTGTTGGTAATCAAGCCTACCACTGTAGTGTCGTCCACAAACTTGATGATTGAGTTGGAGGCGTGCGTGGCCACGCAGTCGTGGGTGAACAGGGAGTACAGGAGAGGGCTCAGAACGCACCCTTGTGGGGCCCCAGTGTTGAGGATCAGCGGGGTGGAGATGTTGTTACCTACCCTCACCACCTGGGGGCGGCCCGTCAGAAAGTCCAGTACCCAGTTGCACAGGGCGGGGTTTGGAGGGTACTATGGTGTTAAATGCTGAGCTGTAGTCGATGAACAGCATTCTCACATAGGTATTCCTCTTGTCCAAATGGGTTAGGGCAATGTGCAGTGTGGTTGAGATTGCATCGTCTGTGGACCTATTTGGGCGGTAGCAAATTGGAGTGGGTCTAGGGTGTCAGGTAGGGTGGAGGTGATATGGTCCTTGACTAGTCTCTCAAAGCACTTCATGATGATGGAAGTGAGTGCTACGGGGCGGTAGTCATTTAGCTCAGTTACCTTAGCTTTCTTGGGAACAGGAACAATGGTGGCCCTCTTGAAGCATGTGGGAACAACAGACTGGGATAAGGATTGATTGAATATGTCCGTAAACACACCAGCCAGCTGTTCTGCGGATGCTCTGAGGGGACGGCTGGGGATGCCGTCTGGGCCTGCAGCCTTGCGAGGGTTAACACGTTTAAATGTTTTACTTTTGGTTGCGGGCCGTGTCAGTGGCACTGTATTGTCCTCAAAGCGGGCAAAAAAGTTATTTAGTCTGCCTGGGAGTAAGACATCCTGGTCCGTGACGGGGCTGGTTTTCTTTTTGTAATCCGTGATTGACTGTAGACCCTGCCACATACCTCTTGTGTCTGAGCCGTTGAATTGCGATTCTACTTTGTCTCTATACTGACGCTTAGCTTGTTTGATTGCCTTGCGGAGGGAATAGCTACACTGTTTGTATTCGGTCATGTTTCCGGTCACCTTGCCCTGATTAAAAGCAGTGGTTCGCGCTTTCAGTTTCATGCGAATGCTGCCATCAATCTACGGTTTCTGGTTTGGGAATGTTTTAATCGTTGCTATGGGAACGACATCTTCAACGCACGTTCTAATGAACTCGCTCACCGAATCAGCGCATTCGTCAATGTTGTTGTTTGACGCAATACGAAACATACCCCAGTCCACGTGATGGAAGCAGTCTTGGAGCGTGGAATCAGATTGTTCGGACCAGCGTTGAACAGACCTCAGCGCTGGAGCCTCTTGTTTTAGCTTCTGTCTGTAGGCAGGGAGCAACAAAATGGAGTCGTGGTCAGCTTTTCCGAAAGGAGGGCGGGGGAGGGCCTTATATGCGTCGCGGAAGTTAGAATAGCAATGATCCAAGGTTTTACCAGCTCTGGTTGCACAATCGATATGCTGATACAATTTAGGGAGTCTTGTTTTCAGATTAGCCTTGTTAAAATCCCCAGCTACAATGAATGCAGCCTCGGGATATGTGGTTTCCAGTTTGCAAAGAGTCAAATAAAGTTCGTTCAGAGCCATCGATGTGTCTGCTTGGGGGGGAATATATACGGCTGTGATTATAATCGAAGAGAATTCCCTTGGTAGATAATGCGATCGACATTTGATTGTGAGGAATTCTAAATCAGGTGAACAGAAGGACTTGAGTTCCTGTATGTTGTTGTGACCACACCACGTCTCGTTAACCATAAAGCATACGCCCCGGCCCCTCTTCTTACCAGAAAGATGTTTGTTTCTGTCGGCGCGATGCGTGGAGAAACCAGCTGGCTGCACCGACTCCGATAGCGTCTCTTGAGTGAGCCATGTTTCCGTGAAGCAAAGAACATTACAGTCTCTGATGTCCCTCTGGAGTCTCCGGAGTCTGACCAGAAGACCGCTTCGTTTCCCTCTTTTACGAAGTCGTTGTTTTGGGTCGCCGGCTGGGATCCATTCCGTTGTCCAGGGTGAAAGGCAGAACACAGGATCCGCTTCGGGAAAGTCATATTCTTGGTCGTACTGATGGTGAGTTGACGCTGCTCTTATATTCAGTAGTTCTTCTCGACTGTATGTAATGAAACCTAAGATGACCTGGGGTACCAATGTAAGAAATAACACGTAAAAAAACAAAAAACTGCATAGTTTCCTAGGAACGCGAAGCGAGGCGGCCATCTCTGTCGGTGCCGAACTCAAAGTGAAACAACTATAAAACACAAACCTGAGAGGACGGAGAAGCTGTGGAGAGGAGGACATTAATATAGGTGGATAGGATAGGTTTAAGCAATACAGTGAGAATTCCACCTTGCCAGTTAGAGGGAAAGGTGGAGCTTTTACCAAATTGTTTATACCTATCTGATCCTTTCAGATCGACTTGAGCTAGGGCTATAGGGGTAGAGGATAGAGGTTGTTTCTGGACAGCCCTGTTATCAATCTATCATGTTTTGAAACATTAGAATCAATTTGTTTTCAACTGAAGAGATTAATAGTAATTCAAATTCAGGAATATAAATGTATTTTATTTTCTTGAAGGCCATCAAATGCAGATAAATCCACTTTGACAAGAGCTCAACATGAACACTCATCATTTCTCACTAAATCAATAGGGAGGGAGCTCTGGAGAGTGTCAGTTATTTAATAAAATATCAAACTTGTTTGGTTGAAAATCAATAACCTGCCTCATATAGGAGACAGAGAGATGGACAGGAAAGAGAGAGTGAGGCAAAGTGAAGAGAGTGAAAGAGAGAGAGGGACACACGCAAGTAAAGTCAGTGCTGGAAATCCTCCCATTCATTTGAATTAAGGGCTGATAGTTTGGAGTACCTAGCTCTCTTTCCTCCCTCTCCTCTTTTCTCTCCTTTCCTGTCTGTCTGTCTGTGTCTGTCTGTCTCTCTCGCTCTGTATCTGTCTGTCTGTCTGTCTGTCTGTCTGTCTGTCTGTCTGTCTCTCTATCTCTCTCGCTCTGTCTGTCTGTCGGTCTCGGTCGGTCTCGGTCTCTCTCTGTCTCTGTCTGTCTGTCTGTCTGTCTGTCTGTCTGTCTGTCTGTCTGTCTGTCTGTCTGTCTGTCTGTCTGTCTGTCTGTCTGTCTGTGTCTCGGTCTCGGTCTCGGTCTCTGTCTGTCTGTCTCTGTCTGTCTGTCTCTGTCTGTCTGTCTGTGTCTGTCTAGGTCTCTGTCTGTCTGTCTCTGTCTCTGTCTGTCTGTGTCTGTCTAGGTCTCTGTCTGTCTGTCTCGGTCTCTGTCTGTGTCTGTCTGTCTGTGTCTGTCTGTGTCTGTCTGTCTGTCTGTGTCTGTCTGTCTGTCTGTCTGTCTGTCTGTCTGTCTGTCTGTCTGTCTCTGTCTGTCTCGGTCTCTGTCTGTCTGTGTCTGTGTGTCTGTCTGTGTCTGTCTGTGTGTCTGTCTGTGTCTGTCTGTGTCTGTCTGTGTCTGTCTGTCTCGCTCTGTATCTGTCTGTCTGTCTGTCTGTCTGTCTGTCTGTCTGTCTGTCTGTCTGTCTGTCCAAGGTAAGCACTGGTAGAGAGGAAGAAGGAGAGAAGGAGGGCAGAGGCTAGGGCAGGGGGGGCAGAGGAGATCTAATCTTTATGCTGGTGTATGTCTGTCTGCTCAGTGTACATACTGGCAGAGAAGAAGGAGAAGGTAGGGCAGGACGAGAAAAGGGAAGGAAGAGGATAATTGAGGAGAGAAGTGGAGGCAATGAGGAGAGAGGAGCAGACAGGACAGGGGATGGGGGGAGCCCAAGAGAGGAGAAGTAGTGAGGGGAGGACAGGGGATGGGTAGAGCCCAAGAGAGGTGAGGTAGTGAGGGGAGGACAGGGGATGGGGGGAGCCCAAGAAAGGTGAGGTAGTGAGGGGAGGACAGGGGATGGGGGGAGCACAAGAGAGGTGAGGTAGTGAGGGGAGGAGAGTGGATGGGGGGAGCCCAAGAGAGATTAGGTAGTTAGGGAAGGACAGGGGATGGGGGGAGCCCAAGAGAGGTGAGGTAGTGAGGGGAGGACAGGGGATGGGGGGAGCCCAAGAGAGGTGAGGTAGTGAGGGGAGGACAGGGGATGGGGGGAGTACAAGAGAGATGAGGTAGTTAGGGGAGAACAGGGGATGGGGGGAGCCCAAGAGAGATGAGGTAGTTATGGGATGGGGGAAGCCCAAGAGAGATGAGGTAGTTAGGGGGGATAGGGGACGGGGTGAGCCCAAGAGAGGTGAGGTAGTTAGGGGGGGATGGGAGACCCCAAGAGAGGTAAGGTAGTTAGGGGAGGATAGGGGATGGGGGGAGCCCAAGAGAGGTGAGGTAGTTAGGGGAGGATAGGGGAAGGGGGAGCCCAAGAGAGATAATGTAGTTACGGGAGAATAGGGGATGGGCGGAGCCCAAGAGAGATGAGGTAGTTAGGGGATGGGGGAAGCCCAAGAGAGATGAGGTAGTTAGGGGGGGATAGGGGACGGGGTGAGCCCAAGAGAGGTGGGATAATCAGGGGAGGACAGGCGATGAGGGAGCCCAAGAGAGATAATGTAGTTACGGGAGGATAGGGGATGGGGGGAGCCCAAGAGAGGTGAGGTAGTTAGGGGGGGATAGGGGAAGGGGGAGCCCAAGAGAGGTGGGATAGTCAGCGGAGGATAGGGGACGGGGGGAGTCCAAGTGAGGCAAGGTAGTGAGGGGAGGACAGAGCATGGGGGGAACCCAAGAGAGATGGGGTAGTTAGGGGAGGACAGGGGATGGGAAAGCCCAAGAGAGAAGAGGTAGTTAAGGGGGATAGGGGATGGGGGAGCCCAAGAGACATGAGGTAGTTATGGGGGGATAGGGGATCGGGGGAGCCCAAGAGAGGTGAGGTAGTGAGGGGAGGACAGGGGATGGGGGGAGCCCAAGAAAGGTGAGGTAGTGAGGGGAGGACAGGGGATGGGGGGAGCACAAGAGAGGTGAGGTAGTGAGGGGAGGACAGTGGATGGGGGGAGCCCAAGAGAGATGAGGTAGTTAGGGGAGGACAGGGGATGAGGGGAGCCCAAGAGAGGTGAGGTAGTGAGGGGAGGACAGGGGATGGGGGGAGCCCAAGAGAGGTGAGGTAGTGAGGGGAGGACAGGGGGTGGGGGGAGTACAAGAGAGATGAGGTAGTTAGGGGAGAACAGGGGATGGGGGGAGCCCAAGAGAGATGAGGTAGTTATGGGATGGGGGGAGCCCAAGAGAGATGAGGTAGTTAGGGGGGGATATGGGATGGGGGAGCCCAAGAGACATGAGCTAGTTAGGGGGGGATAGGGGATGGGGGGAGCCCAAGAGAGATGAGGTAGTTAGGGGGGGGATAGGGGATAGGGGATGGGGGGAGCCCAAGAGAGGTGAGGTAGTTAGGGGAGGATAGGGGATGGGAGAGCCCAAGAGAGATGAGGTATTTAGGGGAGGATAGATGACGGGGTGAGCCCAAGAGCGATGAGGTAGTTAGGGGGGATGGAGACCCCAAGAGAGGTAAGGTAGTTAGGGGAGGATAGGGGATGGGAGAGCCCAAGAAAGATGAGGTAGTTAGGGGGGGATAGGGGATGGGGGGAACCCAAGAGAGGTAAGGTAGTTACGGGAGGATAGGGGATGGGGGAGCCCAAGAGAGATGAGGTAGTTATGGTGGGATAGGGGATGGGGGAGCCCAAGAGAGATCAGGTAGTTAGGGGGGATAGGGGATTTGGGAGCCCAAGAGAGATAAGGTAGTTAGGGGGTATAGGGGATGGGGGGAACCCAAGAGAGGTAAGGTAGTTACAGGAGGATAGGGGATGGGGGAGCCCAAGAGAGGTGAGGTAGTTACGGGAGGATAGGGGATGGGGGGAGCCCAAGAGAGATGAGGTAGTTACGGGAGGATAGGGGATGGGGGGAACCCAAGAGAGGTAAGGTAGTTACGGGAGGATAGGGGATGGGGGAAAGCAAAAGAGGTGAGGTAGTTAGGGGAGGATAGGGGATGGGGGAAACCCAAGAGAGGTAAGGTAGTTAGGAGAGAACAGGGCATGGGAGGAACCCAAGAGAGATGATGTAGTTACGGGAGGATAGGGGATGGGGGGAGCCCAATAGAGATGAGGTAGTTACGGGAGGATAGGGGATGGGGGAGCCCAAGAGAGATGATGTAGTTACCGAAGGATAGGTGATGGGGGGAACCCAAGAGAGATTAGGTAGTTAGGGGAGGATAGGGGATGGGAGAGCCCAAGAGAGATGAGGTAGTTAGGGGGGATAGGAGATGGGGGGAGCCCAAGAGAGATGAGGTAGTTAGGGGGGACAGGGATGGGGGAGACCAGGAGAGATGAGATAGGGGGAGGAGGACAGGGGATGGGGGACCCCAAGAGAGATGAGGTAGTTAGGGGGGGATAGGGGATGGGGGGAGCCCAAGAGAGATGAGGTGGTTAGGGTGGGATAGGGGATGGGGGAGCCCAAGAGAGATTAGGTAGTTAGGGGGGAGGGGATGGGGGGAGCCCAAGAGAGATGAGGTAGTTAGGGGGGATAGGGGATGGGGAAGCCCAAGAGAGGTGAGGTAGTGAGGGGAGGACAGGGGGTGGGGGGAGAACAAGAGAGATGAGGTAGTTAGGGGAGAACAGGGGATGGGGGGAGCCCAAGAGAGATGAGGTAGTTATGGGATGGGGGGAGCCCAAGAGAGATGAGGTAGTTAGGGGGGGATATGGGATGGGGGAGCCCAAGAGACATGAGCTAGTTATGGGGGGATAGGGGATGGGGGGAGCCCAAGAGAGATGAGGTAGTTAGGGGGGGGATAGGGGATAGGGGATGGGGGGAGCCCAAGAGAGGTGAGGTAGTTAGGGGAGGATAGGGGATGGGAGAGCCCAAGAGAGATGAGGTATTTAGGGGAGGATAGATGACGGGGTGAGCCCAAGAGCGATGAGGTAGTTAGGGGGGATGGAGACCCCAAGAGAGGTAAGGTAGTTAGGGGAGGATAGGGGATGGGAGAGCCCAAGAAAGATGAGGTAGTTAGGGGGGGATAGGGGATGGGGGGAACCCAAGAGAGGTAAGGTAGTTACGGGAGGATAGGGGATGGGGGAGCCCAAGAGAGATGAGGTAGTTATGGTGGGATAGGGGATGGGGGAGCCCAAGAGAGATCAGGTAGTTAGGGGGGATAGGGGATTTGGGAGCCCAAGAGAGATAAGGTAGTTAGGGGGTATAGGGGATGGGGGGAACCCAAGAGAGGTAAGGTAGTTACAGGAGGATAGGGGATGGGGGAGCCCAAGAGAGGTGAGGTAGTTACGGGAGGATAGGGGATGGGGGGAGCCCAAGAGAGATGAGGTAGTTACGGGAGGATAGGGGATGGGGGGAACCCAAGAGAGGTAAGGTAGTTACGGGAGGATAGGGGATGGGGGAAAGCAAAAGAGGTGAAGTAGTTAGGGGAGGATAGGGGATGGGGGAAACCCAAGAGAGGTAAGGTAGTTAGGAGAGAACAGGGCATGGGAGGAACCCAAGAGAGATGATGTAGTTACGGGAGGATAGGGGATGGGGGGAGCCCAATAGAGATGAGGTAGTTACGGGAGGATAGGGGATGGGGGAGCCCAAGAGAGATGATGTAGTTACCGAAGGATAGGTGATGGGGGGAACCCAAGAGAGATTAGGTAGTTAGGGGAGGATAGGGGATGGGAGAGCCCAAGAGAGATGAGGTAGTTAGGGGGGATAGGAGATGGGGGGAGCCCAAGAGAGATGAGGTAGTTAGGGGGGACAGGGATGGGGGAGACCAGGAGAGATGAGATAGGGGGAGGAGGACAGGGGATGGGGGACCCCAAGAGAGATGAGGTAGTTAGGGGGGGATAGGGGATGGGGGGAGCCCAAGAGAGATGAGGTGGTTAGGGTGGGATAGGGGATGGGGGAGCCCAAGAGAGATTAGGTAGTTAGGGGGGAGGGGATGGGGGGAGCCCAAGAGAGATGAGGTAGTTAGGGGGGATAGGGGATGGGGAAGCCCAAGAGAGATGAGGTAGTTAGGGGAGGATAGGGGACAGGGGGAGCCCAACTGAGATGAGATATTGAGAGGAGGACAGGGGATGGGGGATCCCAAGAGAGATGAGGTAGTTAGGGGGGATAGGGGATGGGGAAGCCCAAGAGAGATGAGGTAGTTAGGGGGGATAGGGGATGGGGAAGCCCAAGAGAGATGAGGTAGTTAGGGGAGGATAGGGGACAGGGGGAGCCCAAGACAGGTGAGGTAGTTAGGAGAGAACAGGGCATGGGGGGAACCCAAGAGAGATGATGTAGTTACGGGAGGATAGGGGATGGGGGAGCCCAAGAGAGATGAGGTAGTTACGGGAGGATAGGGGATGGGGGAGCCCAAGAGAGATGATGTAGTTACCGAAGGATAGGTGATGGGGGGAACCCAAGAGAGATTAGGTAGTTATGGGGAGGATAGGGGATGGGAGAGCCCAAGAGAGATGAGGTAGTTAGGGGGGATAGGGGATGGGGGGAGCCCAAGAGAGGTGAGGTAGTTAGGGGGGACAGGGATGGGGGAGCCCAAGAGAGATGAGATAGTGGGAGGAGGACAGGGGATGGGGGACCCCAAGAGAGATGAGGTAGTTAGGGGGGGATAGGGGGTGGGGGAGCCCAAGAGAGATGAGGTAGTTAGGGGGGATAGGGGATGGGGGGAGCCCAAGAGAGATGAGGTAGTTAGGGGGGATAGGGGATGGGGGGAGCCCAAGAGAGATGAGGTAGTTAGGGGGGATAGAGGATGGGGTGAGCCCAAGAGAGATGAGGTAGTTAGGGGAGGATAGGGGACAGGGGGAGCCCAACTGAGATGAGATATTGAGAGGATGACAGGGGATGGGGGATCCCAAGAGAGATGAGGTAGTTAGGGGGGATAGGGGATGGGGGAGCCCAAGAGAGGTGAGGTAGTTAGGGGGGACAGGGGATGGGGGAGCCCAAGAGAGATGAGGTAGTGGGAGGAGGACAGGGGATGGGGGATCCCAAGAGAGATGAGGTAGTTAGGGGGGATAGGGGATGGGGGAGCCCAAGAGAGGTGAGGTAGTTAGGGGGGACAGGGGATGGGGGAGCCCAAGAGAGATGAGGTAGTGGGAGGAGGACAGGGGATGGGGGATCCCAAGAGAGATGAGGTAGTTAGGGGGGATAGGGGATGGGGGAGCCCAAGAGAGGTGAGGTAGTTAGGGGGGACAGGGGATGGGGGAGCCCAAGAGAGATGAGGTAGTGGGAGGAGGACAGGAGATGGGGGATCCCAAGAGAGATGAGGTAGTTAGGGGGGATAGGGGATGGGGGGAGCCCAAGAGAGATCAGGTAGTTAAGGGAGGGGGGATGAAAAGTGAGGCTCATTGGGAGATAAGGTTGAATTAACCTTGGAGGTAATGAAGGAGGGGAGGGAGGGAAGAGGGGAGAAGGGGGGTGGCATAGAAGAAATGAGGGAAAGATGAAAGGGTAAAGGGAGGGGGGTAATTAATGAGGTTGCCCTCTAAGTGACTCTTGACTATAACCCTGTTTTAGAGCCCACTGTTCACTCACCACAGCCTTGGGACCATCACACGAACAGACAGATACATATGCACACACACCACCCTCCACTCTCAGGTACACCAATACGGCCTACGCTGTTCCTCTCAACCCTTCTGTCTTTCAGTCTTCATCTCAACGAGAGCTCCTGGTTGTATAACAATTGGAGTCAAGTAATTCTTGTCATCTACTGGAATCTTGTCATATATCCTAGTGGGTACATACTGACGCAGGTGTATCCTCCTCCACCCCTTTCGTTTCGGTCACAGACTGATGCACTGCACCTACACCCTCACAACACATTCTTAAAGCCCTCCTACTCTCTACTCACATCTTCCTCTTTCTCTCACTGACAGCATCTCTCTGTGACACCTTACACAGCAGAGAATATACATCCACACACACACGCACGCACGCAGTGTGATTCTGAAGTGTATTAGCGTATTAGTAAACAATCTGTGGACTGTAATGTAAGTGTATTCGCTCCATTGTTTATGAGATAATGTCAAAAGGCCCTTAAAACCCAGGACAAATAACCCTCTCGCAACACTCCTTCAAGGCTCCCTACTGCATCACTGATCAAAAGAGGGACAAATTATGCAGAAAATTATGATTTAAAGGAGCTTTTTAGATAACTAGAGGACAAAGACAATGACACAAAGAGATCGTGGTTAGGAGCAGAACACGTTATGAGCACATCGTGTATAAGTTCAACATCAAAACAGTTCTTGTTCGTTTGCTTATGGGGTTTGACAAACCTTCCTCCAAAAGTCATTTTCAGACACGATGAATACTTAATGGTGCTCCAGCCCTCTATGCATTATCGTAATTGTATGTTAAGTAGTGTAATTCAACCCTTGACTGTCACAACATTCTGTATGCTTACTCAATATCTACCTCTACTGTTCTGTACAGTAGCCTGAGTTCTGATACTCTAGCTCCCTCTACTGGTCATTGGTGGTGCTGACTGGCTGAATGACTGACGGACGGTCTGACTAACTGTCTGACTGACTTTGTTGGCTAGCTGACTGGCTGTCTGACTGACTGTCTGACTGACTGGCTGGATGAATGCAAAAGTCCACAGACCCACACCAAAAGGCTTTCGGAGCCATCATCAACTCAGTGGGTTTTGTCCAACATGTCTCCGGACCTACTCACTGCTACAGTCATACTCTGGCCCTAGTTTTGTCCCGTGGAATAGAATGTTGTGGATCTTAATGTTTTTTCTCGTAATCCTGGACTATCGGACCACCATTTTATTACGTTTGCAATCGCAACAAATAATCTGCTCAGACCCCAACCAAGGATCATCGAAAGCCGTGCTATAAATTCTTGGCCAACCTAAAGATTCTTAAATGCCTTTCCAGACTCCCTCCACCTACCCAAGGACGTCAGAGTACAAAATTCAGTTAACCACCTAACTCAGGAACTCAATTAAATCTTGGTTAATACCCTTGCGTAATATCCTAAAACAAAAAACATTTGTCATAAGAAACTAGCTCCCTGGTATACAGAAAATACCCGAGCTCTGAAGCAAGCTTCCAGAAAATTGGAACGGAAATGGAGCCACACCAAACTGGAAGTCTTCCGACTAGCTTGGAAAGACAGTACCGTGCAGTATCGAAGAGTCCTCACTGCTGCTTGATCATCCTACTTTTACAACTTAATAGAGTAAAATAAGAACTATCCTAAATGTATTTTTGATACCGTCATAAAACTAACTAAAAAGCAGCATTCCCCAAGAGAGGATGGCTTTCACTTCAGCAGTTATCATCAAGAAGTTCATGCATTTATAAGATCATGATCATTAGAAAGCAAATTATGGACTCCTCTTTAAATCTGCATATTTCTCCAAAGCTCAGTTGTCCTGAGTCTGCACAACAATGCCAGGACCTAGGATCAAGGGAGATACTCAAGTTTTTTAATACTATATCACTTGACACATTGATGAAAATAGTCATGGCCTCTAAACCTTCAAGCTGCATACTGGACCCTATTCCAACTAAACTACTGAAAGAGCTGCTTCCTGTGCTTGGCCCTCCTACAGTGTGTTGACCATAATAAACGTCTCCCTATCCACCGGATGTGTACCAAACTCACTAAAAGTGGCAGTAATAAAGCCTCTCTTGAAAAAGCTAAACCTTAACCCAGAATATATTTTAAACACTATTGGCCTATATCGATTTTGTCTGTCATAGTTGAAGTGTACCTATGATGAAAATTACAGGCCTCTCTCATCTTTTTAAGAGGGAGAACTTGCACAATTGGTGGCTGACTAAATACTTTTTTGCCCCACTGTATACAAAACGCCTAAGTCTGGTTTTAGACCGCATCAGGGCACTGAGACTGCACTTGTGAAGGTGGTAACTGACCTTTAATTGGTGTGCTCCTAGTCCTCAGTGCTGCTTTGAAACCATTGATCACCACATTCTTTTGGAGAGATTGGAAACCCAAATTGGTTTACACAGACAAGTTCTGGCCTGGTTTAGAGCTTATCTTTCGGAAATATATAAGTTTGTAAATGGTTTGTCCTCTGACAAATCAACTGTAAATTGTGGTGTTCCTCAAAGCTCCGTTTAGGACCACTATTGTTTTCACTATATATTTTACCTCTTGGTGATGTCATTCGGAAACATAATGTTAACTTCCACTGCTATGCGGATGACACACAGCTGTACATTTCAATGAAACATGGTGAAGCCCCAAAATTGCCCTCCCTGGAAGCCTGTGTTTCAGACATAAGGAAGTGGATGGCTGCAAACTTTCTACTTTTAAACTCGGACAAAACAGAGATGCTTGTTCTAGGTCCCAAGAAACAAAGTGATCGTCTGTTGAATCTGACAATTAATCTTGATGGTTGTACAGTCGTCTCAAATAAAACTGTGAAGGAACTCTGCGTTACTCTGGACCCTGATCTCTCTTTTGAAGAACATATCAAGACTGTTTCAAGGACAGCTTTAACCATCTACATAACATTGGAAAAATCTGAAACTTTCTGTCCAAAAATGGTGCAGAAAAATGTATCCATGGTTTTGTCACTTCTTGGTTAGACTACTGCAATGCTCTACTTTCCAGCTACCCGGATAAAGCACTAAATAAACTTCAGTTAGTGCTAAACACGGCTGCTAGAATCTTGACAAGAACCAAAGAATATGATCATATTACTCCAGTGCTAGCCTCCCTACACTGGCTTCCTGTTAAGGCTAGGGCTGATTTCAAGTTTTTACTGCTAACCTACAAAGCATTACATGAGCTTGCTCCTACCTATCTTTCCGATTTGGTCCTGCTGTACATACCCAGAAGTATGCTGAGGTCACAAGATGCAGGCCTCCTTACTGTCCCTAGAATTTCTAAGCAAACAGCTGGAAGCAGGGCTTTCTCCTATAGAGCTCCATTTTTATGGAATGGTCTGCCTATCCATGTGAGAGACGCAGACTCAGTCTCAACCTTTAAGTCTTTATTGAAGACTCATCTCTTCAGTGGACCCTAAACTAACTAAACTTCAGTGGATCCTAAGTCCTATAATTGAGTGTAGTCTGAACATTTGAACATCTTGGCCATGTTCTGTTATAATCTCCACCCGACACAGCCAGAAGAGGACTGGCCACCCCACATAGCCTGGTTCCTCTCCAGGTTTCTTCCTAGGTTCTGGCCTTTCTAGGGAGTTTTTCCTAGCCACCATTATTCTACACCTGCGTTGCTTGCTGTTTGGGGTTTCAGGCTGGGATTCTGTATAGCACTTTGTGACATCAGCTGATGTAAGTGCTTTATAAATACATTTGATTGATTGATTGACTGGCTGAATGGCTAGCTGACTGACTGACTGACTGGCTGGCTTAATGCTTGACTGACTGTCTGGCTGAATGACTAGCTAGATGGCTGGCTGAATGACTGATAACTGTGTTGTGTTGATCTACAGTTCAGGCTGGGAGCAGCTGGAGGGCCAGGACAAGATCATGGTGTGTGCTCAGTGGCGTAGCGCAGACACCATAAAATGCCTTGCATTTTTACAATTTCCAATAAGTGTTTGAAGGACTTGATTGTTTGATTAGATTATTCAAATATGTTATAGAAATCTCCAAACGTATTTTTGTTTTAGAGCACTATTAAATGCTCCAGGGCTAATTTGGTTTAGGATTTTGGCATGTTTTTCTAGATTTAGAACATAGAACAACATTTATAAAGCAAACATTATCCCTTAGGTCTAACTGTCACGACTTCTGCCGAAGTCGAAGCCTCTCCTTGTTCGGGCGGTGCTCGGCGGTCGACGTCACCGGTCTTCTAGCCATCATTGATCCATTTTTAATTTTCCATTAGTTTTGTCTTGTCTTCCTACACACCTGGTTCCAATCCCATTCATTACCTGTTGTGTATTTAACCCTCTGTTTCCCCTCATGTCTTTGTCAGAGATTGTTTGTTATTTCAGTGTTGTGTTGTGTTGGTGCGATCGGGTCCTCGTACCAACTTTGTTTTATTTGTTACATTTAGTGTTGGAGTTATGTTTTTGTCTGTTGTTAATTAATAAATAACTCCATTACACTCAGTTTGATTCTCCTGCGCCTGACTTCCCTGCCACCTATACACACGACTCTGACAGAATTTCTGACCCAAAAAATGAAGTCAGCAGGAGAAGGTATCGCGGCCATGGAGGTGGACATACGGAGATGATTGTTTGGCCCTGTCCGGGGTGTCCTCCAGTATTTATGCTGCAGTAGTTTGTGTCGGGGGGCTAGGGTCAGTTTGTTATATCTGGAATACTTCTCCTGTCCTATTCGGTGTCCTGTGTGAATTTAAGTGTGCTCTCTCTAATTTTCTCTCTCTCTCTTTCTTTCTCTCTCTCGGAGGACCTGAGCCCTAGGACCATGCCTCAGGACTACCTGACATGATGACTCCTTGCTGTCCCCAGTCCACCTGGTCGTGCTGCTGCTCCAGTTTCAACTGTTCTGCCTTATTATTATTGGACCATGCTGGTCATTTATGAACATTTGAACATCTTGGCTATGTTCTGTTATAATCTCCACCCGGCACAGCCAGAAGAGGACTGGCCACCCCACATAGCCTGGTTCCTCTCTAGGTTTCTTCCTAGGTTTTGGCCTTTCTAGGGGGTTTTTCCTAGCCACGTGCTTCTACACCTGCATTGCTTGCTGTTTGGGGTTTTAGGCTGGGTTTCTGTACAGCACTTTGAGATATCAGCTGATGTACGAAGGGCTATATAAATCAATTTGATTTGATTGACCATCTGAGCGCCGCCATGGATCGCGTTGTCCAGAATATGGACCACTGGGAGAGACAGGGAGTTTTTCCAGTGCCTCCACCAGCACAAACGGGGTCTCCCCTAAGCACCCTTTCCCCGCCTGAACCCAGCAGGATCCATTTATCCCTACCTAAGGGATACGACGAAGATACTGCCGGCTGCCAGGGTTTTCTCCTCAAACTAAGTTTGTATCTGGCCACGGTTCACCCAGCTCCATCAGACCGTGAGAGGAGTTACGCCCTCGTCTCGTGCCTCACCGGGAAAGCCCTGGAGTAGGCCAGCGCTGTGTGTGGAGAGGAGAATGCGGCGTTGGACCATTTTGAGGGGTTCACCCTCCATTTCAGGACAGTATTCGACCACCCACCCGAAGGCAGAGCGGCGGGTGAGCGCCTCTACTATCTGAGGCAGGAGATGAGGAGCGCCCAGGAGTTTGCTCTGGAGTTTAGGACCCTGGCTGCCGGTGCTGGATGGAACGACAGGGCCTTGATCGACCATTGCCGTTGTATTCTACGCAAGGACGTCCGTCGGGAGCTGGCCTGCAGAGACACCACCCTCACCTTCAACCAGCTGGTGGACATGTCCATCAGGCTGGACAACATGCTGGCTACTCGTGGACGTCTAGATCGGGGTCTGGTTGTTCCATCCTCCCGCAACCTCTCTCCTGTACCCATGGAATTGGGCCGGCAGGGTAGCCAAGTGGTTAGAACGTTGGATTTGTAACCGGAAGGTTGCAAGTTCAAACCCCTGAGCTGACAAGGTACAAATCTGTCATTCTGCCCCTGAACAGGCAGTTAACCCACTGTTCCTAGGCCGTCATTGAAAATAAGAATTTGTTCTTAACGGTCTTGCCTAGTTAAATAAAGGTAAAATAAAAATAAATAAAAAAGTTGGGAGGGATGGTGCGCAGGGAACCGGAGGGGGTTCCCGCTCGTGCACCATATGTGGCCACGAGGTCACACTGCTGGTCGGTGCCGGGTTGGTTCCTCTGGGAATCAAGGCAGCAGGCAGGGCACTCTGGCGTCACCCCAGATGAGTAGGCACCATTCATCGACTGGGGGACTGTGCGATTAGATCTCCTGGTAGATGCTGCATATCCCAGGAGTCACGTGTATCCCCTGTCGCAAGCGGAGCCGGTGGCTATGGAGACACATGTCTCTGAATCCCTGTGTCAGGGGTACATTCAGCCCTCCATTTCACCCGTCTTCTCAAGTTTATTTTTTGGGAAGAAGAAGGATGGCGGTTTGCACCCGTGCATTGATTATCGAGGTCTCAATAAAATCACGATGAGGTATAGTTACCCGCTACCTCTCATCACTATGGCGATTGAGTCAATGCACGGGGCGCGCTTCTTCACTAGACTGGACCTCAGGAGTGCGTACAATCTGGTGCGTGGTGCGTATTCGGAAGGGAGACGAGTGGAAGACTTAGCACCACCTCAGGGCATTATGAGTACCGCGTCATGCCATATGGGTTGATGAATGCTCCATCAGTCTTCCAATCATTTGTAGACGAGAGTTTCAGAGACCTGCACGGGGTGTAGTGGTGTATATCAATGACATCCTGATATACTCCGCTACATGCGCCGAGCATGTGTCCCTGGTGCGCAAAGTGCTTGGTCGCCTGTTGGAGCATGATCTATATGTCAAGACTGAGAAATGTCTGTTCTTCCAACAGTCCGTCTCCTTCGTAGGGCATCGGATTTCCACGTCAGGAGTGGAGATGGAGAGCGACCGCATTGCAGCCGTGCGTAATTGGCCGACTCCCACCACGGCAAAGGAGGTGCAGTGATTCTTAGGGTTTGCCAACCACTACTGGAGGTTTATCCGGGGTTTTGGTCAGGTGGCTGCTCCCATTACCTCACTGCTAAAGGGGGGCCCGGTGCGCTTGCAGTGGTCAGCTGAGGTGAACAGGGCTTTTAGGCACCTGAAGGCTCTGATAACCTCGGTTCCTGTGTTGGCTTATCCCGATCCCTATTTGCCGTTCATAGTGGAGGTGGACGCATCCGAAGCTGGGATAGGAGCAGTGCTCTCTCAGCGCTCGGGTACGCCACTGAAGCTCTGCCCCTGTGCCTTCTTTTCGAAGAAGCTCAGCCCGGCAGAGCGAAACTATGATGTGGGGGACCGGGAGCTGTTGGCTGTCGTAAAAGCCTTGAAGGCGTGGAGACATTGGCTTGAGGGTGCTAAACACCCTTTTCTCATCTGGACTGACCATCGCAATCTGGAATACATCCGGGAGGCGAGGAGACTGAATCCTCTTCAGGCAAGGTGGGCCATGTTTTTCACTCGTTTTGTGTTTACCCTCTCTTACAGACCAGGCTCCCAGAACGTTAAGGCAGACGCACTGTCCCGGCTGTATGACACAGAGGAGCGGTCCATGGATCCCACTCCCATACTCCCAGCTTCTTGTTTGGTGGCACCGGTAGTGTGGAAGCTGGACGCGGTCACATGCAGAGCCCTCTCCCCCTCAGTGTCCAGCTGGGCGTCTGTACGTTCCGTCTGCTGTCCGCGAACGACTGATCTATTGGGCCCACTCGTCACCCTCTGGTCATCCTGGGATAGGTTGGACGGTGCGCTGTCTTGACTTTAGCTAAGGACGTGAGGATTTATGTTTCCTCCTGCTCAGTGTGCGCCCAGTGCAAGGCTCCTAGACACCTGCCTAGAGGTAAGTTACAACCCTTACCCGTTCCACAACGGCCGTGGTCGCACCTGTCTGTGGATTTTTTAACTGATCTTCCACCTTCAAGTCCTGTCGTCTCCTCCCTTTGCCCGGTCTCCCTACGGCCTTACAAACTGCGGAGGCCCTGTTTACACACGTTTTCCGGCACTATGGGGTGCCTGAGGATATAGTGTCTGATCGATGTCCCCAGTTCACGTCAAGGGTCTGGAAGGCGTTCATGGAACGTCTGGGGGTCTCGGTCAGTCTTACCTCAGGTTTTCACCCCGAGAGTGATGGGCAGGCAGAGAGAGTTAACCAGGATCTGGGTAGGTTTCTGCGGTCTTATTGCCAGGACCGGCCAGAGGAGTGGGCAAAGTTCGTGCCCTGGGCAGAGATGGCCCAGAACTAGCTACGCCACTCCTCCACTAACCTTTCTCCCTTTCAATGTGTATTAGGGTATTAGGCGGTTCTGGGTCCGACCGAGTCAGACCGAGGCTCCTGCGGTGGACAATTGGTTCCGGCGCACGGAGGAAACCTGGGAGGCCGCCCACGTCCACCTTCAACGTGCCATACTGCGCCAGAAAGTTGGCGCAGACCGTCACCGCAGTGAGGCCCCGGTGTTCGCACCAGGGGACAGGGTCTGGCTCTCGACCCCAAACATAACCCTCCACCTGCCCTGCCGGTAGCTGGGTCCACAGTTTGTGGGGCCGTTTAAAGTCCTGAGGAGAGTGAACGAGGTATGTTATAGGTTACAGCTACCCACTAATTACCGTATTAACCCCTCGTTCCATGTGTCTCTCCTCAGGCCGGTGTTGGCTGGTCCGCTCCAGGAGGCAAACAAACGAACGTACAGTCTGATAGGGCTCAAAAGCAACAATACAAAAACAAGATCCTACAAACAACATGTGGAAAAAGGCTACCTAAGTATGATCCCCAATCAGAGACAACGATAGACAGCTACCTCTGATTGGGAAACATACCCGGCCAACAAAGAAATAGAATACACATAGAAATAATAAACTAGAACACCCCCAGTCACGCCCTGACCTACTCCACCATAGAAAATAAAGGCTTTCTATGGTCAGGACGTGACAGGGCTATTGCAAGAAACTGCCTGTTTTTCGAATTTTAAACACTTTTTTGGAGAGTTGGAAATTGATCCGGACAAGGGAATTTCTAAAAATCTTTTCCCATTATAAAATCCCCTAAATGTACATTTTAAGCTCAAATAATACAACAAAATCCACTTTTCAACTATAAAGGATTGTCTTGACTTTCAAGAATCCCTAAGCTAATTTCCTACTATATACATTTTCCATGAGGCTGAGAGAAAATATTGCAGTTTTAAAGCAAATTTCTCGTAATTAATTTAATGGCATATGGCACCCCAACCCCTCCTAAGCTTGTGGGCTGCGGGGGGTATGTCAGTGCGTGTGCTACTGACGAGTCCTACCAGATGACCCGGGAGGGGATGTCTCAGGTGAAGAAGGACATCTGGACACGCTCGGCCATCCAGATCAAACCCGGGGACACACATAAGGGTATATTAAATCCGCGGGCAACATTAAGCATTAAGACTCTAAGAATGCATCCCAAATGGCACCCTATTCTCTATTTAGTGCACTACTTTTGACAAGAGCCTTATATAATTCAAACCCTGCTCAGTCACAGCGTCCCAGTGTTGATGTAGCATACATGATACTAGCATAGGTTATTCTGCCCCCTACTGGTTTGCAACAGTAATGCAGCTCTGTGAGACATAATGGCCACTGTTACTGTCACTGTCATTTAATGCTTTGCATGAATGAAAGGGCACAGCACACAAAAACATTCCAGGTAGAAGTTACCCTTAGGCACAGATCTAGTATCAGCTAGTTCTTCCTAAACCCTAACCTCATCCATAGCCGGAGAAAAATCTCAAACTGGGCTTACATCAGAACTTTACATTTTTACTAAAGTACATTGTGCTGCTCTTGAACAGTAATCAATTGTAATTAATATTGATTTTCTTAGAACATAATGCGTTGATTATTAGAGCCATGTTTTTGGAACAGCTCCATGGTTAATGTAGACAGCGGCCGACCTCTTTCCTCGGGGCGTGCTGCCTGTTATTTAATAACCTTCATTTTACATTCCCCAATCCCCTCATTTCAAGAGCTGTTGGTTAACATAGATAACAACTAATCATCATCATCATGCTCGTATGGAGTAGTAGTGAGATACAACACCATAAGAACTCAAATATTGGAAGAGTACTCTTCTCAGAGTACTACTATAATAGGAAAATCATTTTTTTAAACAGTTGCGTTGAAAGGGGAACGTGTGATAAAACTGATAACCTGTCATGTCCCTGAAGGAGAGAGAGAGAGAGAGAGAGGGAGGGAGGGGGAGAGAGAGGGAGAGAGAGAGAGAGAGAGAGAGAGAGAGAGAGAGAGAGAGAGAGAGAGAGAGAGAGAGAGAGAGAGAGAGAGAGAGAGAGAGAGAGAGAGAGAGAGAGAGAGAGAGAGAGAGAGAGAGAGAGAGAGAGAGAGAGAGAGAGAGAGAGAGAGAGAGAGATAAAGAAGTTATTCACAACAGAAGTTTGTGAGGTGATGTTCAATATCTCCAATAGCTCTGTGAGCTTTTTCCACCATATATCCAGCTACCCAGGATCCTCCAGACTTCCACCATCAACTATTCAGCCATAAATAAGGTAAGCAGTATGCCACTGTGAATTAGGAGACGACCAAGGACAGGAGTTTTCCCTAGCCCAAGAGCAGAAATAGTACCCTGGACTTTATCCAACTCTTCTGACTATCATAGAGACACAACAACAAGCAAACACCTATTTTTTATCAAAATAGCTGCCTGTTTTGAGTTATGTACTGCTTGTTAGATGTAGGATTTGTCATCTTCCCCCGGGAGACTAGGGCAGCCCAGAGAAGAGCCCAGGCCTAGCGGTGCCCTATGTGTGTGTTTACTGTGTTCCTGTGATGTGACCCTGGCCGGGGCTCCATACATCAAGCAGCTGAGACCACTCTGACCCAGTTCCCCCTGATCTCTCTGGGGGAGCGCTCTATTACCAGCCCCAGGATTCAAACTAGGCCTAAATTATGTGTTCACCATATTGAAGCTAGTGGGTGTTCAAACTGAAGCAAACTGAATGAATAAAAAATATATATATATTTCAGCTTTTATTTATTTCATAAATTCCCAGTGGGTCAGAAGTTAACATACACTCAATTAGTATTTGGGAGCATTGCCTTTCAATTGTTGAACTTGGGTCAAACGTTTCAGGTAGCCTTCCACAAGATTCCCACAATAAATTGGGTGAATTTTGGCCCATTCCTCCTGACAGAGCTGGTGTAACTGAGTCAGGTTTGCAGGCCTCCTTGCTCGCACACGTTTTTTCCGTTCTGACCACAAATATTCTATAGGATTGAGGTCAGAGCTTTGTGATACCTTGACTTTGTTGTCCTTAAGCCATTTTTCCACAACTTTGGACGTATGCTTGGGGTCATTGTCCATTTGGAAGAGCCATTTGCGACCAAGCTTTAACTGATGCCTTGAGACGTTGCTTCAATATATCCACATAATTTTCCTCCCTCATGACGTCATCTATTTTGAGAAGTGCACCCATCCCTCCTGCAGCAAAGCACCCCCACAACATAATGCTGTCACCTCCATGCTTCACGGTTGGGATGGTTTTCTTCAGCTTGCAAGCCTCCCCCTTTTTCCTCCAAACATAACGATGGTCATTATGGCCATACAGTTCTATTTTTGTTTCATCATTTCTCCAAAAAGTACGATCTTTGTCCCCATGTGCAGTTGCAAACCGCAGTCTGGCTTTTTTATGGCGGTTCTGGGGCAGTGGCTTCTCCCTTGCTAATCGTCCTTTCAGGTTATGTCGATATAGGACTCGTTTTACTCATTTTATAGATAATTTTGTACCTGTTTCCTCCAGCATTTTCACAAGGTCCTTTGCTGTTGTTCTGGGATTGATTTGCATTTTTTGCACCAAAGTACGTTCATCTCTAGGAGACAGAATGCGTCTCCTTCCTGAGTGGTATGATGGCTGCATGTTCCCATGGTGTTTATACTTGCGTACTATTGTTTGTACAGATGAATGTGGTACCTTCAGGCGTTTTCTTTCCAATGGTACCAATTATATACATTTACTGGCTTCAGGGCCTGAGCTATAGGCAGTTTACGCACGTCATTCAGACAGGAAGTGGAGAAAAAAGTGTTTTAAGAAGTTTGTTTGAGCGTTTTCTTGTTTGCTTATGGCGGAATAGAGCTCATTCAAATCAAATCAAATTTTATTTGTCACATACACATGGTTAGCAGATGTTAATGCGAGTGTAGCGAAATGCTTGTGCTTCTAGTTCCGACAATGCAGAAATAACCAACAAGGAATCTAGCTAACAATTCCAAAACTACTACCTTATAGACACAATTGTAAGGGGATAAAGAATATGTGCATAAAGATATATGAATGAGTGATGGTACAGAGCGGCATAGGCAAGATACAGTAGATGGTATTGAGTACAGTATATACATATGAGATGAGTATGTAAACAAAGTGGCATAGTTAAAGTGGCTAGTGATACATGTATTACATAAAGATGCAGTAGATGATATAGAGTACAGTATATACGTATACATATGAGATTAATAATGTAGGGTATGTAAACATTATATTAGGTAGCATTGTTTAAAGTGGCTAGTGATATATTTTACATAATTCCCCATCAATTCCAATTATTAAAGTGGCTGGAGTTGAGTCAGTGTGTTGGCAGCAGCCACTCAATGTTAGTGGTGGCTGTTTAACAGTCTGATGGCCTTGAGATAGAAGCTGTTTTTCAGTCTCTCGGTCCCAGCTTTGATGCACCTGTACTGACCTCGCCTTCTGGATGATAGCGGGGTGAACAGGCAGTGGCTCGGGTGGTTGTTGTCCTTGATGATCTTTATGGCCTTCCTGTGACATCAGGTGGTGTAGGTGTCCTGGAGGGCAGGTAGTTTGCCCCCGGTGATGCATTGTGCAGACCTCACTACCCTCTGGAGAGCCTTACGGTTGTGGGAGGAGCAGTTGCCATACCAGACGGTGATACAGCCCGACAGGATGCTCTCGATTGTGCATCTGTAGAAGTTTGTGAGTGCTTTTGGTGACAAGCCAAATTTCTTCAGCCTCCTGAGGTTGAAGAGGCGCTGCTGCGCCTTCTTCACAATGCTGTCTGTGTGGGTAGACCAATTCAGTTTGTCTGTGATGTGTACGCCGAGGAACTTAAAACTTACTACCCTCTCCACTACTGTCCCGTCGATGTGGATAGGGGGGTGTTCCCTCTGCTGTTTCCTGAAGTCCACAATCATCTCCTTAGTTTTGTTGACGTTGAGTGTGAGGTTATTTTCCTGACACCACACTCCGAGGGCCCTCACCTCCTCCCTGTAGGCCGTCTTAGTGCCAGCCTCTGACTGTGGTGGTATGTAAAAAGCTACAAAGAATACAGATGAAAACTCTCTAAGGTAGGTAGCGTGGTCTACAGCTTATCATGAGATACTCTACCTCAGGCGAGCAATAGCTCGAGACTACCTTAGATATCGTGCACCAGCTGTTGTTAACAAAAATACATAGACCGCCGCCCCTTGTCTTACCAGATGCCGCTGTGCTATCCTGCCGGTACATCTTATAACCAGCCAGCTGTATGTTGATGTTGTCTTTCAGCCATGACTCCGTGAAGCATAAGATGTTTTTGTTTTTAATGTTCCGTTGGTAGTTTAACATTCCGCGTAACTCGACGATTTTATTAGCAGAATGGAGGGAAGAGGGGGTTTATTAAATCATCTACAAATTCTCAGAAGGCAGCCCGACCTCTGGCCCCTCTTTCTCTGCCTCCTATTCACGCAGATCACGGGGATCTGGGCCTGTTACTGAGGAAGCAGCGTATCCTTCACTCATCAGAGTTGTGACAGGAAAAAGAGGATTCTGATAGTCCATGGTGAGTGATCGCAGTCCTGATGTCTAGAAATTATTTTCAGTCATACGAGACGGTAGCGGCAAAATTATGTACAAAATAAGTAAAAAAATAAGTTGCAAATAAACAAACAAAAAACACAATCGGCCAGGGGCACATAAAATGTCTGCGATCTTCTCCCGTGCCATCTTACTGTCAGAAAGTTAACTTCAGTTATTCTTCCTTTAACTCTCTCTCTCTTTGTTTCATTCAGTCTCTCTCACTCTCACTCTCTCACTCTTTCTCTCTGTCTCTCATACACGCACACACACACACATGCACACACACACGCACGCACACGCACACACACACACACACACACACAGACTCTGACTTTCAGTCTTCGAAGGTCAATCACTTTAGGCGATATAGGAGAATATATAAAAACCAATTGAACTAAACATGAATTATACATGAGTATGGATTAGTTGAATATACATTGCTGCCTAATGAAATCTATATGTCTACATGACAAAATAGGGAGGGAGGAATGGAAGGTGTGTGGAAGGTGAGTACAGTACAATAAACCCACATAGGTAAGACACTATCTTCTTCTCCTTGTCTCAATGGTCTTCATGCTACTGACAGTAGAAACCCATGGATAGAGTCCCACCATGTTACTTTTACATTCACAATACATTGTTGTGCCAAATGGTGTCCTCCTAACCAGGGCCAGTTAGCATACTGTAGATAGGTCCTCAAGGTAGATGTTTTCTCTATGGTGTTTTAGGGGTTTCAGAGGCAATGGCTCAAACTAACCACAAGGTGAAGCTGTAGGCCCATACAATGAACCCCCCCAACTGATCAGAACAGAATGCACTGTCACAATGAGACCAATCAATGATCCACCTCTGACATAGAGTGTGTGTGTGTGTGTGTGTGTGTGTGTGTGTGTGTGTGTGTGTGTGTGTGTGTGCGCGCGTGGGTGGAATATCTCTCTGACCGTGACTCCAATGGCTCTGACATTAAGAGTGTGTCTGTGAATGGCAGGATTGAGATATGAACACAGAGCGAGAGAATGAGGAGAGGAGGAGGAGAGGATGGAGGAGGAGAGGATGGAGGGAGAGGGAGAGAAAAGAAAAGCTTAAATCAATGCTATCCACTTCAGCCTCTCTGACTGCCAAGAAATACAGATGCTCTCTCTGTCTAGGAATGTATGTATGTGTATGTGCGTGTGTGTGTGTTTTGTGCGTGTATGTGCACGCATGGGCGTGTGTATGTGCAAAGACACGATAAACCAAATTCTTAGTCAAATCAAATGGACACTAAAGTGACATTATGGGCAAACATCCCTAGCATTAATTAAACTAATTTGTTATTATTATTGAAGCTGAATAATACAGTAATGCATTGTATTGACAGATAGATCATAAGAATTCAGGAGTGGTTTCTACTGAGCACCAGTCATTGTCATTGGAAGAAGTTGACCTGGTGAGTATCCAGTGGTATTAACACCTCCAGTGATAAGATGTATGATGTCTTGGTTCTCTGTGTAATGTGTCAACTCTAACTCTGTACTTCCCTGTTCAAAAGGTCGAAATGCACCTGAAATGCATGCAGATAAGATCTCTCCCTCTCTCTCCCTCTCTCCCTCTCTCTCCCTCTCTCCCTCTATATATATATAGATGCAGAAATCCTATCTCTTCTTCATATGTCCACCAGGCACCTGAACCAAAATAGCTCTGTCATACAGTACTTATATCAAACTTTACTTCACACTTCAAACTTCTCCCAACCATTGCCAGTTAACAAGTTCTAATTCATCAACTTCAGCCATGGACACTGTAAGGTGACAGTAAACCACCATTTACTGTAACCCCACGAAAACCCCATGGACTGACGGGAATACTAGAACCCTCCAAATACTTTACCTCAATTAGAGAGCACGCCAACACATAGGCTAATGTATAGTGTCCACACAATACACAGACAACGCACAACAAATTAAGCAACACGTTTGAAGACCCTAAACTCATGTTTAAAACAACAAGACGCCCCAATCTTTCAGTTTGCAGACAGAGAGAAAATATCCCACTCACTAAAACCTTTACCAACATATCAACAGCACTGCCTTGTTAACACATCTTCAACAGCCATAATACTCCACCTGTGAGATGGTATGAATCGTTTCCCTGTTGGTCTCCAGTGCTGTAGCTCTCTCTCTCTCTCTCTCTCGCTCTCTCTCTGACACTGGTAGTCCCCGTCTCTCTTCTGGCCCAGCTAACGCTTTCTCCCACCTGCTGCTTTCTCTCGTCTGTGCCCAGGCTCCAGGCCCCCCTATACCCACCCGCAAACCCTAATCCAACAACACCATAACTCTCTACCCAGCTGCAACTCCTGGAACCCAGCACTCCCCACACACACACACACATGCAAACACACACAGCCCCTATCCATATCTTGTTTCCTCCGTCACATGCCAAGGGGTGGCCCGTTGCAGTGATATCCAGCTGTCACTGACCCAGTAGCTACACCACAGTAGCTACACCACAGTATCTACACCACAGTATCTACAACACAGTATCTACACCACAGTATCTACACCATAGTATCTACACCACAGTATCTACACCACAGTATCTAGACCACAGTAGCTACACCACAGTAGCTACACCACAGTAGCTACCCCACAGTCTCTCCCAGTATTAGTAGTATTATTACTATACACACACTTCTCAATGCGCTAGACGTCTTCACTGGATCCTACTGTTCTCAGTGTACCAGTTGTTCACACACAATGACCTATTGATCTGCTCTTGCTAAGTCTATAGCATATTCATTGTGACTGATCTGCTTTAAGTCTATACCATGCCAGTCTCTCTACCCCAGCCCAGTTGTGAAACCCTAACCCTTCCATCAGCCGCTCGCTGGTCACTCTGATTTGTAACATTCACACTTTCTCACTTCCTTACTCTAATTCAGGGACACAGATGAGGAAATATAGAAAGACACACACACACACACACACACACACACACAGACTACCATTCTTCACCACTGCCCCTGTGTTACTACCTTTCAGGGTCAATTATCCAGACAGGATCTGGTATCATGAGGGTATAAAGCTAACAGACAGGATCTGGTATCATGAGGGTATAAAGCTAACAGACAGGATCTGGTATCATGAGGGTATAAAGCTTACAGACAGGATCTGGTATCATGAGGGTATAAAGCTAACAGACAGGATCTTGCATCATGAGGGTATAAAGCTAACAGACAGGATCTGACATCATGAGGGTATAAAGCTAACAGACAGTATCTGACACCATGAGGGTATAAAGCTAACAGACAGTATCTGACACCATGACGGTATAAAGCTAACAGACAGTATCTGACACCATGAGGGTATAAAGCTAACAGACAGGATCTGACATCATGAGGGTATAAAGCTAACAGACAGTATCTGACACCATGAGGGTGTAAAGCTAACAGACAGGATCTGAAATCATGAGGGTATAAAGCTAACAGACAGTATCTGACACCATGAGGGTGTAAAGCTACATGATTCACACACCAATATGAACCCTTTCACTGCCACAGTACAGTTTGTGGTCAAATAGAATAAAAACATTGAAAAATATGTATAATACAAAAAAATGACTGACCTTAATATTACGAAGCATTGTAATAAAACAGTCCTCTGAAGACAGGGGTTGGTGGTGGGCTCAAGAATAAAAAACATCTCACCGACAACCCAACCCCAGCCTGGCTAGCTCTCTATGTTAGCTGTAACCCAAAGCCATCTCTCTCTCTCTCTCTCTCTCTCTCTCTCTCTCTCTCTCTCTCTCTCTCTCTCTCTCTCTCTCTCTCTCTCTCTCTCTCTCTCTCTCTCTCTCTCTCTCTCTCTCTCTCTCTCTCTCTCTCTCTCTCTCTCTCTCTCTCTCTCTCTCTCTCTCTCTCTCTCTCTCTCTCTCTCTCTCTCTCTCTCTCTCTCTCTCTCTCTCTCTCTCTCTCTCTCTCTCTCTCTCTCTCTCTCTCTCTCTCTCTCTCTCTCTCTCTCTCTCTCTCTCTCTCTCTCTCTCCACAGAGATGTTTTAAACATGGAAATGCTGTTAGCGCTTAGCGTTAGCCTACTTCTGGGCTCCAATGTAATGTATTGGGGATGGGGATTGAAGGAGGAGGGGGAAAGAATAAATAACCAAAGAAGTGCTTCTCCTTTTAGAGATATGGAGCATTTCCACCTGGGAGAGGGGAGAGGGTGCATGCATACAGATCCAAACCTTCTAGAGAAGAGGAGAGGATGGAAGTACGGGGGGAGGAGGGGGTAGGGGAGAGGGGAAGAAGGAAAGTAAGGGAGCAAGGAGAGGAACGGATGAAGGAAGAAAAGGGATGGAGGAGAGGGAAGGGGAGAGAATGAATAAACTATGAGTGTCAGCCAGAGGGTGATGATGGGAGTTATTTCAGCATCAATGACCTCCCTAACCCTACACACACACACACACACACACACGCGCGTGCACACACACATACACACACTCAAACGTCACATTGACCTTTTACTCTATGTCCCTTTACTCTAGGAGACTGGCAGACAGAGGACGGTACAAATACACACACACACGCACACACACACCACACACACACACACACACATACACACACAAACGTCACATTGACCTTTTACTCTGTATCCCTTTAATGAGACAGCACTAGGAGACTGCCAGGCAGAAGACACACACACACACAGCTAGACACAGTGCTGGGGGAGCCTGCCAGCCAGGCGCAGACTAGCATCAGTCATGTGTCATTACGACCAGGGGAGAGGGACATCAGAGGGGACATCAGGCCATCACAGAGAGGATACATATAGCACAGCCCACCCTGTAACTCAGCCACACACACACACACACCAGGTCTTCTGGAAAACATGTGGCGAGGCGACATTTGCCACAGCCCTTTTCAATCAGGTGTAGCGTCACACCACTGATTCAGTTTTAAATATATTTTGACGCAAAGCCTTAAAAAGAGGGGCACAGTGCTGGTTTTTAGACCGATTTGCCTCATGATTTGACAACTGGCACAATTTCTCTGTCCTTTACATTGGAGTGCTGCTGCATGCTCTTTGCGTGTCTTAACCAATCAGATTAATGGAAATCACAGGTCGAAGTGGTCCTGGCACAACGCACAAAGCTCAAGACGCCCACTCCCCTTTCCTCCGGTTGCAACCTGGTCTCAGAGCATTTCGTATTATTCTTTACAGACACACCATTTAGTATAATATGTTATGTTTGTATGGTTATATAAGACCGATACATACTTAAGGCAAAAACTAAAGGAGGGTGATTGGTCAGGGTGGGTGGATGGATGGATGGATGGATGGACATATAACGTGAACTTCTAGCAACCCAAAGGTTGCATGTTCGAATCTCCTCACAGACAATTTTAGCTAATTAGCTGTGGTGTAAAGACAAAACACTTTAAAGTACTACTTACAGTGCCTTGCGAAAGTATTCGGCCCCCTTGAACTTTGCGACCTTTTGCCACATTTCAGGCTTCAAACATAAAGATATAAAACTGTATTTTTTTGTGAAGAATCAACAACAAGTGGGACACAATCATGAAGTGGAACGACATTTATTGGATATTGCAAACTTTTTTTAACAAATCAAAAACTGAAAAATTGGGCGTGCAAAATTATTCAGCCCCTTTACTTTCAGTGCAGCAAACTCTCTCCAGAAGTTCAGTGAGGATCTCTGAATGATCCAATGTTGACCTAAATGACTAATGATGATAAATACAATCCACCTGTGTGTAATCAAATCTCCGTATAAATGCACCTGCACTGTGATAGTCTCAGAGGTCCGTTAAAAGCGCAGAGAGCATCATGAAGAACAAGGAACACACCAGGCAGGTCCGAGATACCGTTGTGAAGAAGTTTAAAGCCAGATTTGGATACAAATAGATTTCCCAAGCTTTAAACATCCCAAGGGAGCACTGTGCAAGTGATAATATTGAAATGGAAGGAGTATCAGACCACTGCAAATCTACCAAGACCTGGCCGTCCCTCTAAACTTTCAGCTCATACAAGGAGAAGACTGATCAGAGATGCAGCCAAGAGGCCCATGATCACTCTGGATGAACTGCAGAGATCTACAGCTGAGGTGGGAGACTCTGTCCATAGGACAACAATCAGTCGTATATTGCACAAATCTGGCCTTTTATGGAAGAGTGGCAAGAAAGCCATTTCTTAAAGATATCCATAAAAAGTGTCGTTTAAAGTTTGCCACAAGCCACAAGACACACCAAACATGTGGAAGAAGGTGCTCTGGTCAGATGAAACCAAAATTGAACTTTTTGGCAACAATGCAAAACGTTATGTTTGGCGTAAAAGCAACACAGCTGAACACACCATCCCCACTGTCAAACATGGTGGTGGCAGCATCATGGTTTGGGCCTGCTTTTCTTCAGCAGGGACAGGGAAGATGGTTAAATTGATGGGAAGATGGATGGAGCCAAATACAGGACCATTCTGGAAGAAAACCTGATGGAGTCTGCAAAAGACCTGAGACTGGGACGGAGATTTGTCTTCCAACAAGACAATGATCCAAAACATAAAGCAAAATCTACAATGGAATGGTTAAAAAATAAACATATCCAGGTGTTAGAATGGCCAAGTCAAAGTCCAGACCTGAATCCAATCGAGAATCTGTGGAAAGAACTGAAAACTGCTGTTCACAAATGCTCTCCATCCAACCTCACTGAGCTCGAGCTGTTTTGCAAGGAGGAATGGGAAAAAATTTCAGTCTCTCGATGTGCAAAACTGATGGAGACATACCCCAAGCGACTTACAGCTGTAATCGCAGCAAAAGGTGGCGCTACAAAGTATTAACTTAAGGGGGCTGAATAATTTTGCACGCCCAATTTTTCCGTTTTTGATTTGTTAAAAAAGTTTGAAATATCCAATAAATGTCGTTCCACTTCATGATTGTGTCCCACTTGTTGATTCTTCACAAAAAAATACAGTTTTATATCTTTATGTTTGAAGCCTGAAATGTGGCAAAAGGTCACAAAGTTCAAGGGGGCCGAATACTTTCGCAAGGCACTGTAAGTAGTTTTTTGGGATATCTGTACTTTACTTTACCAATTATATTTTTGACAACTTTTACTTTTACTTCACTACATTCTTAAAAAATATATACTTTTTACTTCATACATTTTCTCTGACACCCAAAAGTACTCATTACATTTTCAATGCTTAGAAGTACAGGAAATGGTCAAATTCACGCACTTATCAAGAGAACATCCCTGGTCATCGCAATAGACTCTGATCTGGCGGATTCACTAAACACAAATGCTTTTTTGTGAATTGTGTGTTCGAGTGTGCCCCTGGCTATCCGTATTTATTTATTTTTTAAATAGAAAATGGAGCCGTCTGGTTTGATTAATATATAATTAATATTAATTCTACCTTTACTTTTACTTTCCATATTTTAGCAATTACATTTACTTTTGATACTAAAGTATATTTAAAAACAAATAAGTAGTATTTTACTGGGTGACTTTATATTTTACTTGAGTAATTTTCTATTTAGGTATCTTTACTTTTACTCAAGTATGACAATTGGGTACTTTTTCCACCACTGCTAATTATAATAGACTTGATAATTACTTACTACTTTTTAGCTAGTTTGCAACTACTTAGCATGTTAGCTAACCCACCCCTAACCCTAACCTTAACCCTTTTAGTTAACCCTAACCCTAACCCCTAGCCTAGTGTGCTAACTAACATTAGCGTGCTAGCTAAAGTTAGCCACCTAGCTAGAATTTGTAACATATCACACGTTTTGCTAATTCGTATATATATTGTATATATTAGAAATTCATAACATACTGTATGTTTTCAACATTTATAACATATAATATGAATTATTATTCCTAACATATTATACAAAATGGGTGATGGACATCCACAAATTAATACATACCATACAAAACACAACATTACATACTAAATGGAAGTACAGAATAATATGAAATGCTCTGAGACCAGGTTGCTGGTATTTATTTAGCAAGCGTGATAACCCATCACTCCCAACAGAGACGAGCCAAAACTCTTCCATAAATGTAGCAGCCTGAACACTAGAGATCTGACATGCTGTCTGATCAACTGTGGGCTACTAACAACAGCTGCATAGTCTAGGCTACTATGCGCCCTGCCCTCTGGCCAGGGTAAACAAAGCTCTAACCTTGTGTACTTTATTTATAGCCCGTTTGTTTCTGAGAAAATGTGAATGGGATCAAATGTGGTTTTTATTCAAACCTGGGCTGACTAGGCTACCTAGACGTTTTCAATCCAAACGTATTAACTGGAAGGAATCAATAAACACAATAGCTGACATAGACTGTGAGGTCAATTTTTATTAGTCCTACAGTTGCATAAAGCAAGCTCAGCCCTGTGAGTTTTATTGTCCAACAAAGACACACTTTCTCTGTGTCTTTGTATAGGAAACACCTCTAGTCGTTCTTTAAAATGGAATTCATGTGAACAAGTAGAAAGTTGCTGCAGTTTGGCAGGGTTTCCAAGGCCAGGAGCCTTTCTATTAGTTCTTATTAACCATGTGATCTGATTAGAAAAACGCTGGTCCATCGTAGCCCATATTACACCTTTTTACAACAGATTAACCACGTTATACCTGATAAGGTCTGGAGTTTTACCTGGTTAGCTCAGGTATTCAAAACAGCAAACTTTCGGTTACAACGCTCTATCCGCTAGGCTACCTACTGTTCTTCTTGAAATGGGAAAACATCAATATGCCTTATTGTGCCTTCACGACACAGAAACCGCACATCATATGTCATTCATTTATGTGGAGAGAAAGCTGCAGTGTGTGCGTGTTTGTGTGTATGTGAGCTGGAGTGAGTAATGGAACTGGCTCAGGCCAGTTGGTTAGTTAGTTGTTGGTTGATGTGGTAGGGCAGGGAGTGTTCTGAAAAACATGCAAACCCTTTTGACCTATTTCTCTACTGGCTCTGTATCAGTCCTGGGTTCAAATACCATTTGAAATCTTTCAAATATTTTTAGCATTTGCTTTACCCTGCCTGGAGGGCCAGGTGGGCGAGTTTTACACTTTCAAGGCTTTTCTAGTGGTTCCATGGCAACAGACAAGCTCAAACAAGCACAGATGCAGTATTTGAAATGATTTAAAATTCTATTCTTTTTACACAAATCTGCTCTTTATAGCAGGCCATGGGAGCATGCACTTCACACCCATATATCCACATCAATGCTGGCACATCTTGGAAAAAAATACTCAATAAAAAGAAAATGAACAGCATTCCGCTACCTATACAGAATTGCCACTTTTCGGGGTCATGCATATGAGAGATAAAATATGTACTATGTACTATTCCCCCCCCCCCTCCGCTCCCAGCCACCTAAACACACTGCTTCCACTTGAGGACAGGAAGTGTGCATGTGGACAGGTAGTTTTGGAGAGATGTAGTTAAAGAAGAACAGCGGTGTGTGGTTGTGACTGTATGTGACCAAAAAAGGAAAACAAGAAAAGGGAAGTGAAGGGTAGTAGAAGTCATACTTTTCACAAGGGTGTTTCGGCCGACCAGATTTCCTTGGGAGATATCTGTGAAGAGAGCAACAGAATTAAAGTCTTGTTTCCCCTCTTCAGAGATATCTCCAATGGCAACAGTGCTGTTCTAGAAAGATCAAGTTTTACAAAAAAAAGTGTTTTTGTGTAGTTGCTGCAGATGTCTAAAACCTTTTTTAAGTTAGAGGTAGAATGTCAACTGAGGTTAGACAGGAAGTATTTCAATATATTTCTGATGTCATATCCTGTGATGGCATGTCCTCTCACTCCTATTCTCCCAAATGCCAGTGGCTCCTCATAGACTAGCGTAGCGTAGCGGATAATGCTGAAGATAATACCCATCTCTTTGATAAGCTACTGCTACAAATGTAGTCTAGAGTTGTGCAATGCAACACTGCCAAATACGGACCATTTCAAGACTGGTAAGTTTAGAAGCAGTGAGGCTAAGCAGGCTATGTATGCTGCTTATTAATTTATCTAAGATGATGGTCTACTGCTATGAGAATATTTATATTAAACTGTCGTTAAGGCCTCTTCTGACTAAGTGCTTAGCTTCGAGGATTATTTGCACTGTTGTTGACAATCAACGACAATTCTTTATCGATTATTTTATCAGTACCAGCTATTCAGTTTGATTATTAACTATCAAAACAGTTGCTGAAACGATAAAGTGTATGTCCGTGTTGTGTGTGTCGTTGGCTTATGTCAGTTTATTGTACAGCGAAGAATTGCAAGTGCAAGCAGGTGTAGAGACATAGAGCACAGGGTGTGAGGGCTGAGGGCCGGGGGGCCAGGGGGCTGAGGGCCCCGGAGGCTGAGGGCCGGGGGGCTGAGGGCCCGAGGGGCTGGGGGCCCGGGAGGCTGAGGGCCGGTGGGCCGGGGGGCCGGGGGGCTGAGGGCCGGTGGGCCGGGGGGCTGAGGGCCCGGGAGGCTGAGGGCCGGGGGGCCGGGGGGCTGAGGGCCGGGGGGCCGGGGGGCCAGGGGGCTGAGGGCCCGGGAGGCTGAGGGCCGGGGGGCCGGGGGGCTGAGGGCCGGGGGGCCAGGGGGCTGAGGGCCCGGGAGGCTGAGGGCCGGGGGGCCGGGGGGCCGAGGGCCCGGGAGGCTGAGGGCCGGGGGGCTGGGGGGCTGAGGGCCCGGGAGGCTGAGGACCGGTGGGCCGGGGGGCCAAACATGCAGTATGAGTGGGACTCCACAGACGGAGCAGGAGAAGAGTAGAATGGCTACACTGACACTACCACTACCACAGGCTGGGCCAATAGGTCTAGGACACCTATTTACAACAGCTAGCAGCCACACACTAAACAGAATCCCTTCAGAAACCCCTCTAATGCTTCCTAAAGGAGTAATGTTATAAACAGGCATTACAACTTCAGGGACTGCTGCTGTACACTAGCATAGGCTAAAGCACGATGGTGAAATGCTTCTGACTGTTGAGGAGTTAATTTGCCTGTGTATTAATTGTATCTGGCCCTATTGAATAAACTAGCATATAAATGAGTCATTGAAGCACAACACAGCATAGGAACATTCAGGGACAATGCAGAACACAGTCACAGAGGAGGAAACATGGGCAATTCACTTTACACTGTCATCTGCAAAGAGATTGTATCCGATTTGTTTTGTCAAGAAAAATGATAGGATATTGAATTTCTCTTAACAATTACTAGTTACGGCAGCACTTTTGTTATCTGCACGTTTGGTAATAAGCTTGCCACTAGCCAATCAGTTTGTCCAAAGCTACCTTCGATTTTTGTTATCTGCACATTTGGCAACGAGCTCGCCACTAGCCAATCAGCATGGACAAAAATACCTTAGTCTTTCATGGCAATCCAATCATCCCCTTAGGCGTTGGTAAGTCAGTTATAATAGGCTGATTGTAAACAGTTAATTGTGCAACTGGCTGAATTAAAGGTATGTAAGTGACTGGAGGAATCAGACACTCCCAGGATCAATAATGGAACGTTGAAGAATATAACAATCAACCTGTGAATAGATTAGTATTTCTGGAGAGCTCAGGTACTATCAGAAGTTCAAGGTCTATATCTTTTAACAAGGTCTATGGCTTCTTAGAGCCTTGAGGAAGCGTGTACATGTTGTGGAACAGCCTGGTCTCATAGACTAGACGTAACATAGTAAACGTACACCCGGGTACACTTAAATGAGTATGATATGTTATTTTGGTATGGTTACATGAGACAGAAGGTTACTTAAGGCAAAATCTAAAGTAGGGTGGTTGGTCGGGGTGGATGGGTTGGCATATAACGCGAACGTCTAGCATTTAATTAGGTCATTAGCAACTTTGCAATGGCTTACTACTTTTTAGCTATTTTGCAACTACTTAGCATGTTAGCTAACCCTAACCTTAACCCTTTTACCTAACTCAAAACTCTAACCTTAACCTTAACCCTAACTCTAACCCCTAGCCTAGCTAACATTAGCCACCTACTTAACATTAGCCACAACAAACATAACGTAACATAATGTACGAATTGATCATAAGATATCATACAAAATGGATGATGGACCTCCAAAAATGAATATATACCATTCGAAACGTAACATATCATAGCATCCCGGATTTACATTTACTATATCTACCACGTAGAAGAATTGCCCATCTTCCCTTCACATAAAGACAACATAACAGCTCATAACATGTGAATGGAGCCAGACTGGTGCTCAAGGACACCCGGTGTATGTATGTATGTATGTATGTATGTATGTATGTAGGTAGGTAGGTAGGTAGGTAGGTAGGTAGGGATGGAGAGATGGAGAGATGGAGGAAAGGAAAAGTATTTATTATGGATCCCCATTAGCTGCTACAAAGTCAGCAGCTACTCTTCCTGGGGTCCAGCAAAATTAAGACAGTTCTAAAAAATTAAAAGCATTACATTTCACAACCCATTTAGTATAATATAAGATAGGGGATTAAAAAGGGACATGAAGAGAGAGAGAATCCGAGGGAAAGAAAGAAGGAAAGAGACATGACTGAGAGAATAGAGACAGACATAGAGTAGCACCGTTTGTCCACCGGTACTCTACCTTCATAGGAGCCAGCTGTATGGGCGTGATATAGGAGGGGTCTACCATGGGCTTCGGCCTGTTGGCTGTGTCTGCCAGGAGACTCTGCCATTGCTGGGGCAGGCCAGTGAACTTCTGCTCCCGCGCATCGAAACCTGTGTGGACCCGGTGCTCAAAGTTAGATGGAGCTGAAATCTCCAGCCTCTTTTTCTTCTTCCCAAACATGCTGGAAAACCTGGACAAACCTGGGAACAGACAGTGAGATATTTTATAAAAAAACAAGTAGGTCCCGACAGACAGACACAGCAGACTTAGTGGTCTAAACTCACTATTTGGGAAACACTGTATTCGATGAATAAGTACATTATGAAGTCGATATACTCTATGTTATTGGGACACAGGCTGCAAGAGATAGTCAAGATATCTCCCACTTCAACACTTATAGCATCCTTAACCTTTACTTTATGTTACTTTATGTTCCTTTTTGCAGTATGTTTCAGTGAGGTAACTAGCTGGAGAAGTGGATGTGGGAGAGAGAATCAATGGTATAGCCTAGGTAGTTTATGCAGTACAATAAAATGTTATCAAGTATCCTCACTGGGAGAGTTTAACAGACACATTGCATAAGTGCATACACACACACACACACACACACACACACACACACACACACACACACACACACACACACACACACACACTTCACATACTAATTAAGATTGAACATCAAGTCTGAAATTTCAAAGTGGAAATTACAAACTTCCGAAGCCTTCCTGTCTCTCTCCCCTGTAGGAACATTGTCTTCCTGTTTCTCTCCCCTGTAGGAACATTGTCTTCCTGTTTCTCTCCCCTGTAGGAACATTGTCTTCCTGTCTCTCTCCCCTGTAGGATCACTGTCTTCCTGTCTCTATCCCCTGTAGGAACACTGTCTTCCTGTCTCTATCCCCTGTAGGAACACTGTCTTCCTGTCTCTATTTTCTGTAGGAACATTGTCTTCCTGTCTCTATCCCCTGTAGGAACACTGTCTTCCTGTCTCTATTTTCTGTAGGAACATTGTCTTCCTGTCTCTATCCCCTGTAGGAACACTGTCTTCCTGTCTCTATTTTCTGTAGGAACACTGTCTTCCTGTCTCTCTCCCCGTGTAGGAACACTGTCTTCCTGTCTCTCTCCCCTGTAGGAACATTGTCTTCCTTTCTCTCTCCCTGTAGAAACATTGTCTTCCTGTCTCTCTCCCCCTGTAGGAACATTGTCTTCCTGTCTCTCTCCCCTGTAGAAACATTGTCTTCCTGTCTCTCTCCCCTGTAGAAACATTGTCTTCCTGTCTCTCTCCCCTGTAGGAACATTGTCTTCCTGTCTCTCTCCCCTGTAGGAACACTGTCTTCCTGTCTCTCTCCCCCCTGTAGGAACATTGTCTTCTTGTCTCTCCCCCCTGTAGGAACATTGTCTTCCTGTCTCTCTCCCCTGTAGGAACATTGTCTTCCTGTCTCTCTCCCCTGTAGGAACAATGTCTTCCTGTCTCTATCCCCTGTAGGAACATTGTCTTCCTGTCTCTATCCCCTGTAGGAACATTGTCTTCCTGTCTCTCTCCCCCTGTAGGAACACTGTCTTCCTGTCTCTCTCCCCTGTAGGAACACTGTCTTCCTGTCTCTCTCCCCCTGTAGGAACACTGTCTTCCTGTCTCTCTCCCCTGTAGGAACACTGTCTTCCTGTCTCTCTCCCCCCTGTAGGAACACTGTCTTCCTGTCTCTCTCCCCTGTAGAAACATTGTCTTCCTGTCTCTCTCCCCCCTGTAGGAACACTGTCTTCCTGTCTCTATACCCTGTAGGAACACTGTCTTCCTGTCTCTCTCCCCTGTAGGAACACTGTCTTCCTGTCTCTCTCCCCTGTAGGAACATTGTCTTCAAGGGGAAACTGATTCTCTGTCTGTATCACCGCTTCCGGACCTCTGTCGTGCCAGCCTGACCTAGCAACACACATCAGCCCTGCCAGCCTGACCTAGCAACACACATCAGCCCTGCCAGCCTGACCTAGCAACACACATCAGCCCTGCCAGCCTGACCTAGCAACACACATCAGCCCTGCCAGCCTGACCTAGCAACACACATCAGCACTGCCAGCCTGACCTAGCAACACACATCAGCCCTGCCAGGCCAGCTGCAGTAGCCACGGTGAATAGACAGAGGGACAGATGGTCAGAGAGACACGCTAAGGAGAGGAATAGGCTAGTGTGTTTGTGCATTCAAAGAAGCCTTATCTAAGTAAATAGGAGGATATACGTGGGGGGGTGTATGATATCTATGTCTCTGTATCTTTCTCACTAATCATTATTCACAATTCATTCATGATTATCCATAATCATAGTAGCATTCACATCAATTAATAAGTGTTCTGAAACATATTTGAATCTTGTTTACAATAAAAGTAACTACAAAATGACACAATACATTGTTTACCATTCATTTCTATTGGGCACAAGATAATCCTAAACACAACCAAAACAAACTCCAAATACATCCAACAAGTTTGTAGAGTCACAAGCTTGATGTAGTCATTGTGTGCTAGGAATATGGGACCAAATACTTAATACACCATAAGTGAGTTCGTCCAAATACTTATGACACCATCAAATGGGGGGACTAGAAACATCAACATTCATTTCTGAATCAGATGGAAATACCGTCAAATAAAAGGTGTCATTCTGTACTGTTGCCTCATGTAACAAGTATGTGTATATATCAAATAAAAGGTGTCATTCTGTACTGTCGCCTCATGTAACAAGTATGTGTATATATCAAATAAAAGGTGTCATTCTGTACTGTCGCCTCATGTAACAAGTATGTGTATATATCAAATAAAAGGTGTCATTCTGTACTGTCGCCTCATGTAACAAGTATGTGTATATATCAAATAAAAGGTGTCATTCTGTACTGTCGCCTCATGTAACAAGTATGTGTATATATCAAATAAAAGGTGTCATTCTGTACTGTCGCCTCATGTAACAAGTATGTGTATATATCAAATAAAAGGTGTCATTCTGTACTGTCGCCTCATGTAACAAGTATGTGTATATATCAAATAAAAGGTGTCATTCTGTACTGTCGCCTCATGTAACAAGTATGTGTATATATCAAATAAAAGGTGTCATTCTGTACTGTCGCCTCATGTAACAAGTATGTGTATATATCAAATAAAAGGTGTCATTCTGTACTGTCGCCTCATGTAACAAGTATGTGTATATATCAAATAAAAGGTGTCATTCTGTACTGTCGCCTCATGTAACAAGTATGTGTATATATCAAATAAAAGGTGTCATTCTGTACTGTCGCCTCATGTAACAAGTATGTGTATATATCAAATAAAAGGTGTCATTCTGTACTGTCGCCTCATGTAACAAGTATGTGTATATATCAAATAAAAGGTGTCATTCTGTACTGTCGCCTCATGTAACAAGTATGTGTATATATCAAATAAAAGGTGTCATTCTGTACTGTCGCCTCATGTAACAAGTATGTGTATATATCAAATAAAAGGTGTCATTCTGTACTGTCGCCTCATGTAACAAGTATGTGTATATATCAAATAAAAGGTGTCATTCTGTACTGTCGCCTCATGTAACAAGTATGTGTATATATCAAATAAAAGGTGTCATTCTGTACTGTCGCCTCATGTAACAAGTATGTGTATATATCAAATAAAAGGTGTCATTCTGTACTGTCGCCTCATGTAACAAGTATGTGTATATATCAAATAAAAGGTGTCATTCTGTACTGTCGCCTCATGTAACAAGTATGTGTATATATCAAATAAAAGGTGTCATTCTGTACTGTCGCCTCATGTAACAAGTATGTGTATATATCAAATAAAAGGTGTCATTCTGTACTGTCGCCTCATGTAACAAGTATGTGTATATATCAAATAAAAGGTGTCATTCTGTACTGTCGCCTCATGTAACAAGTATGTGTATATATCAAATAAAAGGTGTCATTCTGTACTGTCGCCTCATGTAACAAGTATGTGTATATATCAAATAAAAAATACTGGTGTATAGAGCCAAATTCAATGTTTTAGCTTTACTGTCCAAATAAATACTTAGGGATTGTATCTCACTCTGAGTGCCCGAGGAGCAGTCTCATGAGCCCCTGCAAAGACCCCACAAGTATCTCTGGACAGTAAAAGTGCCTGATAAAAAAAGTTAGGACCTCAACAAGTAGAAGTTGCCGGTGCCTGATAGAAAAGCGATAGAGGAGCGAGGACCCAGAGCTGATAGAATGATTAATGGAGTCTTTCTCATTCAATTTGCTCACACTCCCTCAGGAGAGACCGCAGGCTGATTTAGGGAGAGAGGGAGGAGGAAAGGGAGTGAGGGAGGAGAGGAGAAGATAGGGAGAGAGGAGAGGACAGGTGGTGTGGTCAGGAGGTGAGAAGGGAAAGAGATGGAGTTGTTATAGGAGGGAAAGGGGGAGGCGATGGAGTGGCAGAGTGGCACACACACCACACACGCGCACACACACCACACACACACACACACACACACAGCATGCCTTTCACGTCTCCAAAATAGCCAGCTAACATTCCTGCATTATCTGACTCCATCTCCCCTTATCCATATTTGACCTGCCAATAATCTCCTTACGCACTGCGGCCATGCCAACAAACCTCTTCCTCATTGGCTGAGTGCCAGTAGCATCTTTACTGATTGGCCGAAGGTGTTTGACCTGTTACTATTCTTATCCCTAACCATCAGTGTGTCCTCTTGAAAGTAAAACAGCCGCAATCAGCCACTAATAGAAAACATTACAACTACTAAAAATATAGAGCCAAGTTAATTACCTCAACAACTGAACTAAAACACACTGAATGAGTGTATCTCTGGGTATCAGTGACAGACACTAGCTAGCTTCCCTAACTAAAAGCCAGCTGTTGTATAGACTGGGGGAGTGGGCCCAGCAGGGTGTACAGCCCAGCACCGACCCACCTACAGTAATTTAACTAATGAAGGGTTTGATGGTTAATTGACTAGTTGAATCAGGTGTGTTAGTGACAACATGGAACAAAAGCCTGTACTCTCTTTAAGTCCTGGAGAACACTGACACTACACAAAGACAGAAGCTCATCCCCAGCAGCACACGTAGGGGGATCACACCAGGATTTTGAGCAGGGAGAGAGACGCACGCCAAGGGGCAATGTGTTTTGGGAATGGGATTCCAGAGGTTAGCAGAGAGAGGAATACTGGCACAAACTGCTGGACCGCTCATCCAGGCACACACACACTGTTACGGATACAGGTATCCTGTGTGTGTATTTGTTTTCTCTCCTCCTGCCCTAGTCACATCAGTCGCCACTAAAGACACACCTGCTCCTTTTCCCTTACCCAATCACATCCCCTTTCCCTTGGTTTGAAAACCCAGTCAGTTGTTTTCCCAAACTTTTTTTCTCTCTCTCTCTCTCTCTCTCTCTCTCTCTCTCTCTCTCTCTCTCTCTCTCTCTCTCTCTCTCTCTCTCTCTCTCTCTCTCTCTCTCTCTCTCTCTCTCTCTCTCTCTCTCTCTCTCTCTCTCTCTCTCTCTCTCTCTCTCTCTCTCTCTCTCTCTCTCTCTCTCTCTCTCTCTCTCTCTCTCTCTCTCTCTCTCTCTCTCTCTCTCTCTCTCTCTCTCTCTCTCTCTCTCTCTCTCTCTCTCTCTCTCTCTCTCAAAACAATAAAGACATTACAAATGTCATATTATATATATACAGTGTTTTAACAATGTACAAATGGTTAAAGGACACAAGATAAAATAAATAAGCATAAATATGGGTTGTATTTACAATGGTGTGTGTTCTTCACTGGTTGCCCTTTTCTCGTGGCAACAGGTCACAAATCTTGCTGCTGTGATGGCACACTGTGGAATTTCCCCCAGTAGATATGGGAGTTTATCAAAATTGGATTTGTTTTCGAATTCTTTGTGGATCTGTGTAATCTGAGGGAAACATGTCTCTCTAATATGGTCATACATTGGGCAGGAGGTTAAGAAGTGCAGCTCAGTTTCCACCTCATTTTGTGGGCAGTGAGCACATAGCCTGTCTTCTCTTGAGAGCCATGTCTGCCTACGGCGGCCTTTCTCAATAGCAAGGCTATGCTCACTGAGTCTGTACATAGTCAAAGATTTCCTTAATTTTGGGTCAGTCACAGTGGTCAGGTATTCTGCCGCTGTGTACTCTCTGTGTAGGGCCAAATAGCATTCTAGTTTGCTCTGTTTTTTTGTTAATTCTTTCCAATGTGTCAAGTAATTATCTTTTTGTTTTCTCATGATTTGGTTGGGTCTAATTGTGCTGCTGTCCTGGGGCTCTGTTGGGTGTGTTTGTGAACAGAGCCCCAGGACCAGCTTGCTTAGGGGACTCTTCTCCAGGTTCATCTCTCTGTAGGTGATGGCTTTGTTATGGAAGGTTTGGGAATCGCTTCCTTTTAGGTGGTTATAGAATTTAACGGCTCTTTTCTGGATTTTGATAATTAGTGGGTATCTGCCTAATTCTGCTCTGCATGCATTATTTGGTGTTCTCAGAGTCTCAATTTGGTGTTTGTCCCATTTTGTGAAGTCTTGGTTGGTGAGCGGACCCCAGACCTCACAACCATAAAGGGCAATGGGCTCTATGACTGATTCAAGTATTTTTAGCCAAATCCTAATTGGTATGTTGAAATGTATGTTCCTTTTGATGGCATAGAATGCCCTTCTTGCCTTGTCTCTCAGATCGTTCACAGCTTTGTGGAAGTTACCTGTGGCGCTGATGTTTAGGCCAAGGTATGTATAGTTTTTTTGTGTGCTCTAGGGCAACAGTGTCTAGATGGAATTTGTATTTGTGGTCCTGGCGACTGGACCTTTTTTGGAACACCATTATTTTGGTCTTACTGAGATTTACTGTCAGGGCCAAGGAATCTGTGCATAAGATATAGGTGCTGCTGTAGGCCCTCCTTGGTTGGTGACAGAAGAACCAGATCATCAGCAAACAGCAGACATTTGACTTCGGATTCTAGTAGGGTGAGGCCGGGTGCTGCAGACTTTTCTAGTGCCCGCGCCAATTCGTTGATATATATGTTGAAGAGGGTGGGGCTTAAGCTGCATCCCTGTCTCACCCCACGACCCTGTGTGAAGAAATGTGTGTGTATTTTGCCAATTTTAACCGCTCACTTGTTGTTTGTGTACATGGATTTTATAATGTTGTATGTTTTACCCCCAACACCACTTTCCATCAGTTTGTATAGCAGACCCTCATGCCAAATTGAGTCGAAGGCTTTTTTGAAATCAACAAAGCATGAGAAGACTTTGCCTTTGTTTTGGTTTGTTTGGTTGTCAATTAGGGTGTGCAGGGTGAATACGTGATCTGTTGTACGGTAATTTGGTAAAAAGCCAATTTGACATTTGCTCAGTACATTGTTTTCATTGAGGAAATGTACGAGTCTGCTGTTAATGACAATGCAGAGGATTTCCCCAAGGTTACTGTTGACGCATATTCCACGGTAGATTGTGGATTGGGGTGATCAGTCCTTGGTTCCAAATATTGGGGAAGATGCCAGAGCTAAGGATGATGTTAAAGAGTTTTAGTATAGCCAATTGGAATTTGTTGTCTGTATATTTGATCATTTCATTGAGGATATCATAAACACCACAGGCCTTTTTGGGTTGGAGAGTTTTTATTTTGTCCTGTAACTCATTCAATGTAATTGGAGAATCCAGTGGGTTCTGGTAGTCTTTAATAGTTGATTCTAAGATCTGTATTTGATCATGTATATGTTTTTGCTCTTTATTCTTTGTTATAGAGCCAAAAAGATTGGAGAAGTGGTTTACCCATACGTCTCCATTTTGGATAGATAATTCTTTGTGTTGTTGTTTGTTTAGTGTTTTCCAATTTTCCCAGAAGTGGTTAGAGTCTATGGATTCTTCAATTACATTGAGCTGATTTCTGACATGCTGTTCCTTCTATTTTCGTAGTGTATTTCTGTATTGTTTTAGTGATTCACCATAGTGAAGGCGTAGACTCAGGTTTTCCGGGTCTCTATGTTTTTGGTTGGACAGGTTTCTCAATTTCTTTCTTAGATTTTTGCATTCTTCATAAAACCATGTCTGTCTGTGCATGAAGTAGGTTTTCCTATAGAGGGAATTCAGAGGCCTTCTCATCTAAGTGCTGTTCACTTCAAACCCTGCTCTGTGTGTCTGTCTGTCTGTCTGTCTGTCTGTCTGTCTGTCTGTCTGTCTGTCTGTCTGTCTGTCTGTCTGTCTCTCTCTCTCTCTGTCTGTCTGTCTGTCTCTCTCTCTCTCTCTCTCTCTCTCTCTCTCGCTCTCTCTCTCTCTCTCTCCATTTGTTCGTTATTATGTGAGTATGTATTGTTGTGGTGTATGATTTTATTGGTTAGTTAGCTAACTGTTCATGAAGCAGGCTAGGCTAAATATATTTATTAGTTCTTTCCTTGGGTCCAGCTTAGCCCCCCCCCCCCCCCCCCCCATTACCGTGTGTTTAACAAATACACCTTAAGTGTTTGACGGTAGGTTTAGGTTGTCTGTTGTTTTTAGATTCTCATTGTTCCTTTTCACTGTTATGATATGCATGAGATATGTTACGGGTCTCGTTTCCATCCCCCCTAGACTGCAGGGCCAAAGGGGTTCGTAACACACACACACACACATATATGCATGCCCTCACATAAACACACATTCACCCTGGCATATGCACACTGACATACATACCCCACACACACACAAACAATGTGACTGGCTGCATACTACCAGCACATGAAAAAGACAATAACATGCTATTCTAGGTAACTGATATAGAGAGAATGTTATTGTGCCCTCTCAATGCATAAGTAAGTACTGCAAACACGAGTGTGTGTGTGTGTGTATGTGTGCGTGCGCGTGTGTACGTGTGCATGTGTTTACATGTGTGTATTCAAGTCTGAACGGCAGGAGTCATTGAGAGGGCAGGACTGACATCTCCTTGTAAAAGTGAGCTTTGCTCCACAGTCAAGTTGTGGTGTGTGTCTTAGTCATGTTTCTAAACAGGTGTTATGAGGGCTTTACATAACCCAGGTCAACCCCACACAAACATATACTGTACCACCAAGGTGCAATATACCCCCACACACACTCATAGACACCAACCAAGTTCTGGAGCAACGTTTCCCAGCATGGCAGAACGTCCTCAACACAGAGTAAGAGGGACAGGGTTCCTGATTCCCAGGCTGATTTGTCTCTAGCCATCTGTCGCCATCTGAGCCACGGCAGGCGCTTCCCCTGTGCCCAAAACTCAGCCACAACACGCACTATTGCTTGTGTGTGCATGTATAAGCAAGCGTGTGTATGTGTGTGTGGTGTGTGTGTGCCTGTATGAGCAAGCATGTATGTGTGTGCGCGTGAGTATGTCCAAGGGTTTATCAATTCATGGGCGCAAGTGTGTGTGAGGAGGGTCTATTTTTGGTCCCTAGGCATATGTTACGTTATACTGCAGCAGGGCTAGTTAGGAACTGGGTTACAGCCCTCCCTCCCACAGCGCAGTGTTTTTTTGAATGATCATGCTAAACTCACTGCATGTTAGATTCTCACAATGTGTTCACGTCATAATTTGGGATCTAAGGCATAGGGAACTCATTTAGCTACACACGATGCACATATATCACAAATATGCACATACTGTCGTAGATTTTCTGACATACATTTAAATAGAACACAAAACATAGCTGCAATGCCTATTTAGGCACAATGAAGGCGTTACAAATGCCGACATTTGCCCTCCTTCTCCCTCCACCCCCAGCCTCAAGGCAGACGAGGCATTTCTGAAACACAGAAATATGATGCTACAGTTTTGTCCCTGTCATCTTCATACAAGCAGCATTTCTTATAAAGGCCAGAGAGTTCAGATGTGGGCCTCCACAATCTACACTAAGCTATAGCCAAAAAAGAAATCTTCCCACTAAACTAAACCCACAACTAGGGTGTTGCTAACTCCATGTTTAAACGTCTTAAGCCGTCGAAGCATCCAATCACAAATCACCATCCCACATCGCCATCCCATCATGAGTCTGTGGCCTGACAGTCTCACGTGCTAGAGTATTTTCTGTTGCTACTGCACCACATGTACTGTACCACACATGGTTGCCATGTTGGACACTTTTTATTCACTCTACCAACCCAATGACTGTTGAATTATCTTAGGCTCTTGTTCTGCAGGTGTTGTTCTCTGTTGCGAAGTGGTTGTTGTTTATTTGTGTTCATTTTGTTCTATCAAGATGTTGTTACCTGGAGATTTTTTAATTGGGTCCAAAATTCATGTTTATATCGACGCTCAGATCCATCTACCTGTAGAGGTATATTCTTTCTGCAGTAAACCATTTCTGTTCTTGATCAAGTTACATTTGGTTATTAGTTTTTTATTCTGCTACCCACAGCTTTGTAAATGCTTGGGTCCCTATACATACTTTCAGGAATGGGATCAGGGTCGGAATTAACTATTAATCTAACAGTCTGCCCTCAAACTCAATTCTGGACCTTGAAGCCTGTTCCACTGCATTTTTTTCATTGTTCCCCTCTAATCAGAGACCGATTTAGACCTGGGATACCTGGTGGGTGCAATTAACTATGAGGTAGAACAGAAAACCAACACGCTCCGGACCTCATAGGGTAAGAGTTGAATACCCCTGGTCTATAGTATGACCAAGTTTAAAACTCATAAAAGTCATATTTTTGATATGTTTTACGTTTCATTGATAATAGTTGTCTCTGACAGTCAGAGAGAAACATATCAGGGTATTAATTCTACACCATCCACATGTCAGCTTACCTGGTAACAGATTCATAGTTCCTCTCAACCAATAGAAATGCTCCATTTCAACAAGGCATTTACAGCCCTATATTATGAGAAAAAGTAAGGAACATAAAAACATAATCCACAGCAATGGCATGGGTATTCAGGCCCAATCCCAGTAGAAGGCTAGGTATTAGTTAGCCAGCCAGCGAGCTAGCCTGTCCTGTCTGCTATATCCCAGTCAGAGACAGTACTGTAGATGAGGACAGGAACAGACTGAAAAACTGCAGACACCAACAGCCCAGCCAAGCGATGGCAAGGCACAGCCAGACAGCCTGGACACGTCCCTTTCCCTTTCACTATGAGA